>NC_134566.1:6634882-6936468 GCF_025594145.1 Primulina tabacum
CCTTTCTACTTAAACCCTACTTAAGCAAACCCTAACCCTATTCTAAACCCTGCAGCCGTCCCCTATCCTCTCAACCACAGCCTTCCCTCTAGTTTTCAGCAGCAAGTCGTCGGCCCCCTTGGCTTTCAAAAAAACTTTTCCCCCGCCTCTCCGGTGCAAGTCCTACGCGCATATCTTCAAGTTTTTGGGCCCGTATATGCTAAGGCACGCCCAAAAACATTTTTTTCTCATCATTCACGCTACTATATGTTGGTTTGTATGTTTATGCATGAGAAATCTTTTGATTTATGTCGTGGTAATGTTTTTGCAATGTTTGACAAGAAATATGTTTACATCCTTTAACATAGCTCACGTTTTCTTGATTATTGTTCAAGGGAGTGCTATGGCTAGGGGTTAAAGGTCTGTGTGTATCGAGAAAAAAGGTGTCGAGGTGCTGGAGTTGGTACTTAGTCGTGCTTGAGTGAGGACCGATTGCTTCCTTTGAGCGGCTAGGGTTTTTCAGCGGCTATTTTGGTTGAAGGGATGGTGCAACCGTGCATGGCTGGACTCCAGCAGTGGAATAGACCCTAATGGGTCCGTGACAGGACTGGGGAAGAGCCGTGGGCTGCTGGACGTGAGGGTAGAGAAGACGGGAAGGTTTAAGGGCTTAGCGAGGCACTCCTTGGCAAGGACGAGTATTGAGCGAGCTTGGGGCTATAAGCGTGGTTAGTGTTGGTCTAGTAGGGTGTCCACTGTCTAATGTTGGTCCTAGTGGGTGCTATTTCAAGGCTGGTTCACGTTGGTTAGGCTAGGATCGAATAATGGTAGCATAAAGTGAATTAGGGTTCGGCGTTCCTTGTGCAGAAACTGTCCAGCAGCTGTTCGGTTGTGTTTAAAGGCCTTAGGTGGGCTGATTTAGGTTTTTTAGGGGGTGGTGGTTAAAATTTGAGAAAGTTTGGATAAGTTTCGGGTTGATTCGAGTTAAAACCTGGATCATGGTCCAAGTTTTAAAATGAGTCGTGTAAGTTCTGAAACGGGCTCTGGTTTACGTCTATGAAATGATTATAAATATGTTTTGAGGTTTTTTAAGGAGTTTGGTTGGATTCGGGTCGAAATTTAGAGGTCCAGGGGTAAATGGTTAATTAGGTTTCTTAGGGAAAAAATGGTCATTTTGCACCGTCCTGGCAGTGCCCTAAACACGATTTGTTGTGTTTTAAATTTTTATGTTATCACGTACATGAAGTTTTTATGTAACTATGAAAAAATACGTTGCATGCTTGATTTTAAGGAAAATTACGTATATGCATGGTTTTATTAAGTGATGAATATGATGACATGTTTTGAAGGATGCGAGTTGGTTGTAACTAATATGATGACACGATGACATGTAAGGCCAAGGCTTAGTGGACGGGTAATGCTATCGTTGATGCCCCCGCCGCCGGGTACTACGGTTACACGTAGATAGATCCATCGACTGACACGATATACGAAAGTCACAACTAATGAACTAAATTCAAATTAAGTAAAACGAACACGTATATACTGATATGATGTGATATGTTATGAAAATATTTATGTTTCGACAGGTTATGATTATGCATGCGTCTTTTTAGGATCATGAAATGTATTTTTATTACGTTATTTTTGTTGCTTGTTATGTATATGTACTTGCTATAACGTTACAGGTGTGTTGAGTCTTTATACTCACTAAGTATGAATGATGCAGTTGAGCCTATTGATCAGGAGATTGGAGGTCCGAAGACTGATTAGGCAGAGGTGGATGTGCACACGCAAACCCGAGGACCTTATTTCTTCCGCTCATCATGTTTATGAGATAGGAGGGATTTGGATATTTTCATTCTCGTTCTTTTTACTATGTTGATGGTTGTCAGGATATCTACATGTTTCATATTTAATTTATTTTTAAAATGTAAGCTTTGGGGATGACAATTTGGCATGAATTTTAATTGCAGTATTCTTACTTGTTAGTAAATTACTATTACTTAAAAATGGATATTTTGCAATGGTTGCATGCATGCGTATGGATGTATATTTTATAATATGAGTTTTTTAAAAAAAAAAAATTTGTAGTATTATTTTAAGTAGTAGATGTTTCTGTTGGTGTCAGAGCAAGGGTCTTGTATAGGATTGTGCCACCTCTAGTTTCTGCACCTCAGTCTTCAAGCCTCAAGGCTGTAAGTTTGTATGATTTTAAATGTTTTAAATATTTTTAATGCTATCACTTGCATGATTACATGATGCATGTTTTTTTCAGCAATTTATAGTACATGTTTAGCTTCTTGCATTATTTAAGAATTAAATGTTGTGAAAAACTAGATTAAATTGCATGATGGGTTACGCTTAGAATTTAGAATGTATTCAGATATCATGCCTCCCAGACACGCTCCTAGCACAGACCGTTAGGATGATACTTCAGGAGGCGGCAGAGGCCCACCTCCACCACCACCACCGCGAGGAGACACAGCTACTCGTGTACTTGAAGGTATTGCTAGGATTATGGAGCAGGCACAGCAGGCTCCTCGACCCCAGACAGACATTTCAGACGGCTCAACCTGAAGGAGTTCGGGGGTACCACAAATCCTTTTGTGACGGAGGGTTGGATTCAATCCTTGGAGCTACATTTTCAGTATCTGGGTATAAGGGATGGCGACCGGGTCAGGTGCGCCATGTATATGCTGAGCGATGATGCATTTCTGTGGTGGGAGGGAGCCACTCATGGGGTGGATTTGACTACCCTCACTTGGAGCTAGTTTAGGGAGATATTCTTCAACAAGTATTTCCTAGCGGATGTCAAGGGCCGCCTGACAAAGAAGTTTTTAAGTATCTGATAGGGGGGCTCGTCTGTAGTAGAATTCATCCGGAAGTTCAACAGGGGCTGTCACTTTGTGCCCCTTATTGCGGGAGACGCTGCACAGAAGCTGAGGCATTTCATGGATGGCCTCCGACTCACTTGACGCCGGGATGTGATGCTGATGAGGCTGGCGAGCTATGATGAGGCCACCGCTTGTGCATTTCAGGTGGAGCAGGCTCTGAGAGATATCGACATGGAGATGCAGCGAAAGAGGCATCTGTCTCAACCAAGTACTCAGCCGCATAAGAAGCAGTATTTAGGGCCACCAAGGCAGCAGGGGCAGCAGAATCCCCAAGGTCAGTTCAGGAGGCCGGGACAGTAGCGACCACCTCAGGCACCAGGGGCTCCTAAGCCGGAGGGAGGACCGCTGTGGAAAGAGTGCAACAAACTGCATTATGGCAAGTGTCTGTGGGGGACTTTCAAGTGCTTCATATGCATAAAAGAGGGCCATAAAGCAGCTGAGTCCTCGAAGAATCAGGGCCCCACCACTGGAAGGGCCTACGTGATGGATGCCGAGGAGGCAGAAGCCGAGCCAGACTCTACATTGATCATCGGTAACCCTTACGTTTAAAAGTTTCATTTTATTACTGCCTCAAATGAACGAATTATTATGGTTGGTTGTTGAGTTACTTTGGGATGGATAACCTAGAATAAATTAGGTTTCGTGCTCTAACTAGTTAGACTTAAGGATTGAATTAAATGAGTTAGGAACTTTAAGGACTTAATTTCAAAAACCGAAATTTTAAGGGTCGTTGTCGAATTTTTCGAATTTTTAGGGTTCAAATTCTTAAATTTCGAAAATGAGTTAGGAATTTTAAGGACTTGCGTAACTTGTTAATAAATTACTATTACTTCAAAATGGATATTTTGCAATGGTTGCATGCATGCGTATGTATGTATATTTTCGAATATGAGTTTTTTTAAAAAAAATAAAAATTTCTAGCATGATTTTAAGTAGTAGACGTTTCAGAGTATGTGCTTTACATGGATGCTTAAAAGCTGTGTTTGGGCGCAGTTCTGATGCAGCATGACAGGGTGATAGCCTACGCATCCAAACAGCTGCAGATTCATGAGAAGAATTATCCGACTCATGACCTCGAGCTAGCAGAAATGGTACTCTCTATGAAGATTTGGACTCACTATCTGTATGGGGATGTAACGTCCAAAACCAACATACGTAAATCACATGCATGCAAAGAAATTAAATTACATAATTGTTTTAATTTATTTATTTTAAATACTTACTTAATGCATATTATATGATTAAAGGTATTACTGCATGATTAAATAATTAGATGGCATGATTTCACGAAATCGAAGGATTTTACCCGAATATTCGATAATAGGTTGGGACAAAGAGAACGGAGACGACGAAGATAAAATAAATATTTTTCAATAAATATTTTCAAGGCTTATTAATATGATTAAAAATGATTAAATTTTTCTAAAAATCATAGAGTTCAAATTATTTTATGAGACGAGCTCGATTTTACCTTGGAAGCCGGTTTTGGGCAAACGAAGAACTTTTAAAATATCAAATGCATTATTTTTTAAACCTAAATTTTATAAACTCTTATTTTTCAACTTAATAAGTGTTATTGGGCCCAAGTTTAACTAATTTGAGTAGGCACAATTGCTCTTATACTTGAAAGCCTTAAACCTAAGCTTATTATCATTCAAAGTAAAATCTATAAAATAGAAAATCTATGGTTATGACATGATTTCATGATTGTATGGCATGGCTTACTTGATTGCATAACATAGGGCTTTTGGCAGTATTTCACACTCGATCGAGGAACGGAAACCGGGGACAGTTGAGAAAAAAATGTTTTATTAAATAATTATTTGTAAGTATTTAATATATGGTGTGAATATTATGTAATTCTCAAAATTAAGCATTTTTAATAAATTTTTACACGTTGAACCATATTTTAAACCCGTAGGCGATTTTTAGCGAAATTGAGAACTTTTTGAGGGTTCGGGAAATATTTTTGAAAACATACCAAAACGAAATATTTTACGAACTTGTTATTGGGCCTAATGGGCTTGTGCTAGTAGAATTTTTGGGCCAAGCCCACTACACTCAATTATTTTAAAAACCTAGGCCCAAATATACACTCACTTTTATTATTTAAAAACACTCCACACCCTAGTCCCTCCCTGCACTCATTCGACTGCACGCAGCAGTTTGGTTCATTTTTGCAAAAAATTTCAGTAGAAGCTTATACCCTTTCTCCGGTGCTTGTCCCTCGCTTCGTCGGTTCGAATTTTTGAGCATTTTTATACTAAGGCACGCCCTATACCTTTTCACCTCATCAATTACATCATGATATTTATATTGAATGATTATTCATGATAATCAATAGACCTACTATTATGCATCGATTTTACATGGTTTTTACATGAAACAAATATAGAGTTCTTGCCTTGTTTCTCAGTTTGTGATATGGTTGAAGGGGCTGCCAGATTGTTTAGGGTTAGGGGACGATCTACAGAAGGTTTAGAGAGGGTTCAGGTGAAATTTTCAGATCTAGAATGTGTCGAGGTTGGAGGTCGATCGAGTTGCTTGTATAGGGCACAGTCTTGGCTTGATCGAGTGGAAGGTGGTTGTGAGCTGTGGTTCAAGGGCTGTTCCAGTCCTTGGATCAGACCTTGGTGGGTCTGAGACGTGGTCTAGGATGGCTGGAGTACAGCTGATCATGGTTCAGGGGCAGATCGCATGAGTTATCGTTCGATGGGCTCGGAATTCAGGTGTTCAGATGAAACGTGCTCAACCGCATGCATGGGGCTAGGGTCCACTGCTAGGTCCATCCAGGAGGGTCCAGAGGTGTTCTAGGAAGGTTTGGTTTGGGTCTGGTCCAAGCTGGTTTGGTTTAGGGTCGAGAATACGGAGGTTTGGTGCATTAGGTTTCGGTTCTATTTTGTGCAGAAAAATCCAGCAACTTCCAGATGCTTTTCAAGAGTCTTAAGTGGTCTGGTCTGGTTGGTTTAAAGGCTGGTAAAGTGTTGTTAAGCCATTATTGAAGTTTGGAAATGTTCGGTTAAGTTTTGGGCTGACTCGTTTAGAATCGGGACTCCGGTCCAAGTTTTAAAACTAATTATAGAATTTAAAGCATGGACTCGAGTTTACGTCTAGGAAATGAAAAATATGTTTTAAGGTGTTTTGATAAATTTGGATGGATTCGAGTCGAAATTTTAAAGTCCAGGGGTAAAATAGTCAAATTAGGGTTTCAGGGGTAAAAGGGTCATTTTGAACCTGGGTCGAGTTAGCAGGTCTGGCAGTGCCCTGATAACTAAAAATGAATATTTAAAATGTTCATGTGAATTATGAATATGAATTTTTATGATAATGCTGGAAAATACGATGCATGTTTGGTTATAAGAAAATATATGTATATGCATGAATTTTACAAGTGATGAATACGATGAAACGTTTTTTAAGGAGGTGAGTTGGTTGTGACAAATACGAACACAAACATGTAAGGCCAAAGCTCAGTGGATGGGTAAAGTTGTCGCATATGTCCCTGTTGTCGTGTACCTCGGTTATACGTAGATAGGTCTATCGACCTAAAGCTGATACAAAAATCACAACTAATGATCTGAATTCAATAAAAAAAAATGAATACATATATGATGATATGATATGACATGATTTGATATGAATCGATAGGTTGACGCCCCTGTTTATGCTTTTAAGGATCATGAAACTTATTTTAATTACAGTAATTTTCACTGTTGCATGATATATATATGTACTTGTTATAACAGTTAAGGTGTAATAAGTCTTTAGACTAACTAGATATGATTGATGCAGGTGAGCAGTTTGTTGATGAGGAGACTAGAGGTGCTGAGGACTGACTGGACTGGGCTGGTGATGCACTGGAAGCTCGAGGACCTTGCATTTCTTCCGCATTTATGATATTACAATTTGATGAGGGCATTGTTTAACCAATATTTCAAAACGTTAAAGATTTTCATACTTTGAGGTTTGACAGGTTTTCTAGTATTATGATGTGGTCATTCACTTTAAACATTAGACGTTTTCGTTGGTCTTAACTTTTAGACTTTTAAAACGCAATTATTTTATTCGGTATTTGGATCGTTTGACAAAAAAAATTCAGTAGCATTTTAGTAGTAGACATTTCATATGCAGACCTCTTTTTCTGCAACTGGGAAAAGATCAGAGTGTCTGACCCCAAGAAAGAACTGAAACCAAAATACCAACAGCTAGCTGACATCGTTGCCAAGGGCCTTTTAGCAAAGGCAAGATCCTTTGCTGCCTTCACTCTTGAAAAATTTTGGGTTATGACTGCTATTTTCAAGGGGATAAAGATGAACTGGTCATAAATCCTCTTCACAATCTTGAAAAACATGGTGCAGACTTCGAAGATGTCTAAAGGCTTTGCACTTCAGCTGAGCAAACTCGTTGAGGACTAAGGAATACTTCCTATACCCTCCTCCTCAGTTATCAAATTCAAGATCTTAACAGCCTCGAAGGTGAAGCTGAAGAAGTTATGGACTGACAAGTCAGCAGCTAAGGTTAGAAAATTGAGAAGATCAAACCAGCTGCTGCCCCCAAGTCTAAGATAAAATTAGTTCTTTCTACCAGTGATTCGGAGAAGACCCCTTCTCCTGTTTTGTTGAAGAAACCATGGTCACAGAAGACCAAAACAACTGCTACTCTTGGAGCTCTTACTGAGCTCAGACTGTTTCCCTCAGGAGCTTAGAAACATTTCCAAGCTATCCCAATTCATTCGGTTAAGCCAGCTGCCCCACCAAAGCAGAATACTTCAGCTGAATACCCCTCCACAATCATAGCTGATTTCTGAGAGAAGCTAAAACTGAGAGCAATCCCTGCTCCTCTCACAACTGTTTTCCACCCCACAGTTTTACCTCAAACATGCTCAAAAAGCGTAATTATCAGAGAAGCTGTGGACACAACTTGTTCAGCACTGGACTTGCCTCATGCCCTAACTGATCCGAAGGGCAAGACAGCTGATTGAGAAACCAAGACCCAGCAATTCCATTCAAACACAGATTGATCTAACTATGAAAGCTATAAATTAGCATGTTGAACTGAAGCTGGAACACTATGATGAATGGGTGAACTTCCGGAGAGTCACTCTCGCCAAGAAGCTGAATAAGAAGAAAGTTCTGGAGAAGTTCATATCTTTGGAATCAGCTGTCATGAAGGTTGTCAAAGCCACTACAGTCGCCCAAGCTATGGAGAGATCATATTTCTTTGATCTTATGTGAATCAAGAGGTTAGCTGTAGTGACAGCTGAACTGAAATCAAACTATTATCCAGCTAGTCCTACTACCTATGAAGATAGAGTAGTTTTTCAACAATTGGACTCTGATCTCATCTCCCTTCAGATAAAAGTAAATATTTAGGAGATGGACCAACAATTACACATTCCAGTACGGGCCAGGGGTTCAAAATCAGCAGAGGAAGAAATTCCAACTGAGTCAGCTATGGAAGACCTTCCAACTGAAACAACAAAGGAGCAGCTGATGACTCAAGCTGAAACAGAATCAATTATGGTTAAACCAGTTGAACCAGTTTTTGATGTCCCTCTTTCTCTCTCAACCAATGAAAAACCATCCTTATCTACAGCATTGATTATCCTACCGATCTCTGAACCAGCAGTGCAGCCATATACATATTTTGAAGAAGATCAGACACTAGCAAATGTAGATGATCTGCTGCAATTAGTTAACGAGGATATTCAAATGGAGATCAAAGATGATTTTGCTGCTGAAGTTACTGAACCTGTTGAAGATCAAGTTATGATATCAACAACAGAAGCACAAGTACCAAGTGAAGCAGTTCAGTTACCAACTGAACAAATAATCACTCCCTCAATCTAGGAACCAACAACTGCAACTGCCCTACCATCACTCAACTAGCTGCTTCCTGAGACTTTTTTCATGACAGAAGCCATTCTTCAATTATTTGCTGCTCAGAAGACTGCCAGGGCATCCAGCTCTTCAACTGATCATCAGGATCAGCCTTGTAGTCAGTCAGTTCAAGAAGCGACAGTAGAAGAACTTGCAGTTGATATTGACCAAGATGTTACCCCAGGTCATGCTGGTGTGGAATTCTCTCATAAAGGAAAGGGGAAAGAAAAGTACCTACTGAGGATTTATCCCCTGAATTGCCACTAGAAGCTGATATAATGTTGGACACCATCGTTTCAGAACTGAAGAATCTTGGTTCACAAATCAATCAGATCAAATATACTTAGCTGCTGCATTCTTTGAGTCTGGACACCTTGAAAGAACATACAATGAAGGACTTGAAGAAATTGACCAAAGATGGAGTTGCTCTTTTCGATTCGATCGAAAAGATCAAAAGAGAATCAGTTACAATTCCTACTATGGTTTCCTCCCAAGAACAACTCTGCAACCAGATTGATTTTGTTCATAGCAATCTATCTAAAAAGATTGACATAACGCAAAACCAGCTGGCTAAGGTATCTGCTCAAGTTAGTTCAACATTTCTCCTCTTTACAAAAATAGTGGGTGTTGAGAACAAAGGGGAAGAACAGAAAACAGAGGCAGCAAGAGAAAGCAAGAAGAGAATTGAACCAGACAAGCTAACTGATAAAGGACCAGCTGAGAAGAATTCGAAGAAATAATTTTCCAACTGGCCTAAATCAGTTGTTAGTCTGAAGGCTTATTTTAGAAATTGAAATGTTTGTATGAATATGTACTTAACTCTTTCAAAATCAATGAAATTGGTATTTCTAAGCATGTATGAATCTGTACATTATTTTATTTACAATCAGCCTACTATCAGTTTTATTTTCATTATCATTTCAAGAAATCTATTTTTTGTCAAATACAGAAAAAAGGGAAATTGTTGGAATATTATAGATTTCAGAGTTTGACAAATTAATCTGTAAGAAGAACTGAAGAATAAAACTGATCAAACAGTCAAATGAACGTAATTGAAGTCTTCGAATGAACGAAACTGGAAAAACCCTATCAAACTAAAGTATTCATAGCTGATAGGAGTTCAGTTACAACTGATAATGCCCAGCGGAACTGATCGACTGATCAGTTGACCTATAATCAATTGGCCACGTCATCAGTTGAAGAATCAACAAACAAACTGACAGGTCATACTAAAGGAGAACAGTTGTATCAGAACAGTCTGAATACCTCGTACTACTGTCAGATAAAGTAACTACACAACGATTCAACGGATATTTGCATTAAATGTTCATTAAATGCATTCAATACGACCATTGAGATACTATATATAGTTGATCGAATCAGTTAAAGAAGGCTGTGACTGAAAAGCAAGCAAAACACACAGAACAATCAAACCACAACCTTCAATCATTTGCGATACACTTCACGAGTATATTCTCAAGTTTATAGATCACACAATTAAACTCTACGTCTATTTTGTATTTATAAGTAGCACTCAGGCTACCAATTTAGAGAGTTCATTCACAAATTGTACACGAGTTGTTAATCTAAGAGTTTCAGTTTGACAGTGTGTAAGACCACCTAAAATGGAGTATTATAATCTGTTGTAATATATCTAAGTTTTTAGTAAAATCATATCCTTGAAATAGAAAATGTGACATAGGAGCATTTGAAGTCTCCGAACATTCATAAAAATCCGTGTGTTCAGCTCATTTATCATTTCAGTTTTGCACTATATTTACCATAAGTATTTAATCTATGTTTCAGTCTGATTCCGCACTTTTAACATTTGACGGATCTATATTGACAAACAAGATTTTAGAAATCAACCTCAATATAATATTATGTATATGCTACACAAAATAGTATCCATAGCTCTGATACCACTTGAAAGGGGATCGATTAAGGTACCCGAATGCGCAACGGAAGTTTCAAAATAATTTTTCAAGGGCAAAAATCAAACACCTCAAGACTATAGTGTACAACCATAAACTAGGACGTTTCCACTCGATAAGTGGGAACCACTTGGAAAGTCCTTTATGGAGGGTTATTCAGTGTACTCTACAAGGTGTACCTATCTGTATGTTCGGACATCACAATGTCCCCTACCAATGAAACATGGTACTCACATCGCAGATACTAGTCTCGAACTCGAGCGGCCTATATCCTTCTTAGCGGCGGCTGAATCGACTAGGAACTGTTTAGAATAAACAGTATTCCAAATATGAGTTTCATGATACTCATCATATGAGCATCTCAAATTCTTTCTATTATTTGTATATTCAAGGGCTTTATCTATGCAACTAGCATGGGTATACAGATAAAGATGTGCCAAAACAATAATTTCAAATATTATCAAAATAAAGATTGTTTATACATAGAGTTTAAACATGAACCCTCGGACAACACTTGGCTTGACGGGCACCTACTCTAACAATCTCCCACTTGCACTAGAGCCAACTACCCATATGCTTCAAAGCCATCGATTCGCAATGCTTCTCAAATAATGGTCCAGGTAAAGGCTTAGTTAGTGGATCAGCAACATTATCTGCGGAGCCGACTTTGTCGAGCGATAATTCTCCTCTTTCCAAAATCTCTCGGAGGATGTGGTACTTTCTCAATACATGTTTGGACTTCTGATGAGACATTGGATCCTTTGCTTGAGCAATGGCTCCCGTGTTGTCACAAAACACCGGGAAAGGAGGAACTCCATTAGAAATGACGCCCAACTCTTTGACGAAATTCCTTATCCAAACTGCCTCCTTTGCTGCAGCTGATGCAGCAATGTATTCTGCCTCAGTGGTGGAATTCGTTGTACTCTCTTGCTTGGAACTCTTCCAAGAGACAGCAGCACCATTGAGCATGAATATGAACCCAGAGGTTGACTTAGAGTCATCGATATCGCTTTGGAAGCTATAGTCGGTATAGGCCTCCAATTTCAGTTCTCCACCCTCATAGACCAAGAACGACTTATTGGTCCTTCTCAAATACTTGAGGATGTCTTTCACAGCTTTCCAATGTGGAAGACTAGGGTTCGATTGATATCTACTCACTACACTTAGTGCGAAAGCCAGGTCAGGACGTATAGATATCATCCCATACATGATGCTACCAATTGCAGATGCATACGGAATGCGTGTCATCGTCGCTATCTCTACATCAGTCTTGGGAGACTTAGACTTGGATAGGGACACACCATGACACATTGGTAGATGTCCTCTCTTGGACTCATCCATCGAGAACCGCTTCACGATGGTATCAATGTATGTGGACTAGGTGAGACCAAGCAATCTTCTTGATCTATCTCTATAGATCTGTATTCCCAATACAAAAGATGCTTCACCCAAGTCCTGCATCGAGAACTTACTCGCTAACCATATTTTAGTTGATTGCAACATTCCTACATCATTCTCAATGAGTAGAATGTCATCAACATAAAGTACCAGGAATATCACAGCACTCCCACTGACCTTCTTATACACACAGGGTTCATCAGGATTCTTTATAAAACCAAACTCTTTAATTGTACAATTGAATCTAAGGTTCTAACTCCTAGATGCCTGCTTTAGACCATAAATAGATCTCTGAAGTTTGCATACCATATGCTCACTTCCGACAGATGTAAACCCTTCAGGTTGAGACATGTAAATCTCTTCCTTAATATCCCCATTAAGAAAGGCTGTCTTGACATCCATCTGCCATATCTCATTGCCATACCATGCAGCTATGGCTAGCAATATCCTTACACAATTGAACATTGCAACTGGAGAAAAGGTTTCCTCAAAGTCAACTCCTTGTCTCTGAGTATATCTTTTTGCCACCAATCGCGCCTTGAAGGTCAATACCTTCCCATCCGCCCCAAGTTTCCTCTTGTAAATCCATTTACACACTATGGGAACAATTCTCTCAGGTGGATCCACGAGATTCCACACTTGGTTTGAATGCATGGAATTCATCTCAGATTCAATTGCTTCAAGACACTTGGATGAATCGACATGAGATAACGCTTCCTTGAAGGTCCTTGAATCACATCCATGTTTAGGCTCATCATGGCCCTCTTCAAGAAGCATACCATACCTCATAGGTGGTCTTGAGACTCTCTCGGATCTTCTAGGAGCTTGTTTTTCCTCTCTTGGCTCTTCGGGTGTGGGTTCTTCAATTGTGGGTGTCTCTCGAACCTCTTCGAGTTCTATCATCTCCCTTTTTCTATCCAATAGAAATTCCTTTTCCAAAAAGGTTGCATTCCTAGAAACAAACACTTTTGTTTCTTGGGGTTGAGAGAAATAATATCCAACTGAATTCCTTGGATATCCCACAAAGTAACATAAAATGGATTGACTATCCAATTTATCTCCCACTACCTGCTTCACATAAGCAGGGCACCCTCATATTCTAAGATAAGAATATTTGGGAGGTTTACCCATTCATATCTCATATGGTGTCTTATCAACTGCCTTTGAATGGACATTGTTCAACAACAGTGCCGCTATCTCAAGCGCATATCCCCAAATGGATGGCGGCAACTCCGTGAACCCCATCATAGACCGAACCATGTCCATCAAAGTTCGGCTACGACGCTCCAAAACACCATTTAATTGCGGTGTAGCGGGCGGAGTCCACTGCGAGAGAATCCCATTCTCCCTAAGATACTCTTGGAACTTGGCACTCAAGTACTCACCACCTCGATCCGATCGAAGTGACTTGATGCTTCGTCCCAACTGTTTCTCTACTTCACTTCTGAATTTTTTGAACCTTTCAAAGGCTTCAGACTTGTATTTCATCAAATACACATACCCATACAGTCATCGGTAAAAGTGATGAAGTAGGCATGTCCATGCTTAGTGGTGATGATAAGCGGACCGCACACATCGGTATGGATCAAATCCAATAACCCTTTGGCTCGCTCCACGTGGCCCTTAAAGGGAATTTTTGTCATCTTTCCTTTTAGACAGGATTTACAAGTTGTGAGAGCATTAATATCAGACATATCAAACATGCCTAATCCCACTAGCTTGTTTATACTTCTTAGGGAAATATGTCCTAATCGAGCATGCCATAATTGTGCCGAATTTAAAGTATCTTTTTTTTGCTTGTTTGTTGTTGTTATTGCTTGGACATTGTTTAGTGGAATATCTTTCAATTTTAAGGTGTAGAGATCGTTTTCAAGTTCTCCAGTACCAATTAAAAATTCATTCTTGTAAATGTTGCAAACACATTTGCTAAATAAACAAGAAAATCCATCTTTATCAAGCATAGAAATAGAAACAATGTTTTTCACCAAATCCGGTACAAACAAAACATCTTTTAAAATTAACTTAAAATCATTGTTCAAAAGCAAGTAAACATCTCTTATGGCCTTGGCAGCAACTCTTGCTCTATTGCCCATCCTCAAGAAGCTCTCACCTTCCCTAAGCCTCCTACTTCTTCCCATCACCTGCAAATCATTACAGAGATGTGAGCCACAGCCGGTATCTAATACCCAAGAAGTAGAGTTAATTGAAATTTTTACTTCAATATAGAACATACCGTTTCCAGAACTCTTCTGGGCAAGATATTCTTTGCAGTTATGCCTCCAATGTCCAGGCTTCTTGCAGTGATGACAAATATCAACAGTCTTGTCAGCCTTGACTTATGTGGCTGCTACAACGGGACTCGGAGCTTGCCTCTTCAAGGGCACATTCTTCTTGGGACGTTGGAAAGAACGCTTCTTTCCCTTCCCATATGGACCAGTCTTCGCACCAGATGAAGAACCCACACAAAGAACCGGCTTCTCTTTCTTGATGGTGGACTCAAAGGTAACAAGTATGTTCACCAACTCCTCAAGAGTCGGCTCCATCTTGTTCATATTGAAATTCATCACAAAAGGATCAAATGAGCTAGGCAGTGACAATAGCAACACGTCGATGGTCAACTCCGAAGGCAACGTCAGATCCATGCCAACGAGCTTGTCCAGAAGCCCAATCAACTTCAGGCCATGCTCATGGACCGAGGCCCCATCTCGCATGCGTAAAGTGATCAGCTCCTTGATGGTAGCATGCTTAAGAGGTCGAGTCTGCTCACCAAAGAGCTCCTTGAGATGCAAATGTATGTCAGCAGCACTCTTTGCATCCTCAAAACGCCTCTGTAGCTCATCCTTCATAGAAGCCTGCATATAACACCTGGATTTCAAGTCATGGTCACACCATTCCTTGTAAGTCTGCAATTCCTCAGGAGTGCAACTAGTCGGAGCCTCAACATGGGGCGACTCAGTCAGTGTATATGTTATCTTTTTCGAATTCAAGACAATTTTTAAGTTTCTTAGCCAGTTGAGGTAATTAGGTCCGGTTAATACGTGTTTGTCGAGTATTGCAGATAGAGGATTGCGTATCGAAGACATTGTCAAAAATTGTACTGAAAAGTAAAACAGAAAAATGTTAATGACTATTTTAAGATATTTAGTAAGATATAAAGTATGGACTTTTACTTTATAAATGTTTACCCCCACTGTTTTGACATCTTTCACTACCCTCTAGTGAAAACGGAAAACTCCTTCCTCAGTAGGTACGCAAGGTTCAATTAGCGAATTATGATCCCGAATAATATCAGCCAATCACAATTTCTAAAAAGTAGTTTCCAATTGCATCTCCATGCAACCCTCTACGTAAACTTTTGTCTCACGTTTGATTAGGACCCAATAATATGATGTCATTCATCTTCACGTGTCAAGCCTTACTTGTAACGCCCCAGATTCGACGACTGTCCTCATTGTACCAAAACGAGTTTTTCCAGCATACTTATGTCCTCACTCACACGCACCCTAGGAAACTTCCCAGGGGGTCACCCATCCCAAAATTGCCCCAAGTCAAGCACGCTTAACTTTGGAGTTCTTATGTGATAAGCTATCGAAAAGAAAATGCACCTTCTCGATATGAGTAGTACATATCAAATCTTTTTAAGACCTTTTGAACTGTACAGTCCATTACACTGAACACTCTCGGAATCCCTCTCATTCCGGTGTGAGATCGGTTCATTCATGTTCCCTCCACCTAGAAGCCTGTCAGGAGCCGCTCATTGTCCGTGCAACCTCATGGCACCGGCGATCACCCCCCCCCCCCCCCCCCCCCCCCGTCCTCTTTATCCCAATTAAATTTTCCTTCTTAAATCCTTATTTTCAAATCGCAACTTAAAAAGACCCAAATATTTAGTGTTATTACTATTATAACCTCGAATTTCAATTTTCTTACAATTCCTAATATCAAATGATGGATGAACATACTTATCGTATCTTACTTTCCTTAATTTATACCCAAAATGTTCATTAACTTATCATATTTCAATCTTAAATCCCCAAACGCATCTGCTAACGCTTATATTTTCCAAGCCTAATATCGATTCATTCTTAAAACCCTGGATTCAGATTCTTTATAATACTAAAACCATGATATCCCAAGATTCCAAATATTTTTAAAAGTCTAAATCCTCAAAATTCTTACCATATAACCCATTCAATTCGCACTTATTGCTAAACTAGTCTCCAAATTCCTTAATATTTGCAAAATAAATTCTTAATTTCCTCAAAAATTATCCTAATTGATCCTTAATTTCGTAAATTCCTACAATTAACCCATAAATTTTTGGCATTCTTAATTTCCTTCTACTGGTTTCCCATAACATAAATTTCAAAAATTTAAACTTATTTACCCAAAAATCAATTCCTATAACCAATATTACATTTCATCAAAACTTAAAATATCAATTTATACATTTTCTTACTTCCCAAGATAATTGCAGTCCTTCAATAATTATCACTTATGTCTAATTCCAAAAAATTAATTCGACTAGTAACCATGAATCATAAATATTTTCTTAAAAAATCTACGTGTTCCATAAAACATTCATAATATTCACGATTAACTTATAGCCCAAAGAATAGAACGTCAATACTAAAACCCAAAAATCAACATCGTCCAATTCCACCACGAAGCCAACATGCGTTGAAATCAAATAAATTTTTATTTTATTTTATTTCATGTCGTATCACGTATAAAAATTTTAAAGCAAATAAAACAAATAAAATCATAATGCTATTAAACATGTAACGTGAACACATAATTCATATAATTATGCAGGTAGCATCATAAAATCATATAAAGCATGTAAACTTACAAATTTGAGGCTTGACGACTGATCTTTCCGGTGCTGATGGTGGCACAACCCTTTACAGAACCATTGCTCTGATACCAACTGAAACGTCTTGCCCGTTTTATTTCTTTAAAAGTACTAGAATTTTTTTTTTTTTTAAACCTCACATAGCATTCGGCCGAACCATAAAATTTCATAAAATATTTTTGACATCATTTTAAAATAAACAACCAACTAACATTTTTCTAAATCTAAACGTAACATTTGAAAAGTATAGCTCATACTATAACCTCTCAAAAACCACTCATACTCATGATAAAAGTCATAAAATCTTTTAACATAAATCATAACATATATGCGGAAACTAGCGTCGGTCCTCGGGTCATGTGCACCTTCAGTCCAGTCGGATCAACCATCAAGACCTCCATTAGCATTATCATGATAACCTGCATCCATCACACCTAGTGAGTCTAAAGACTCAACACACCATAATCTTTATAACGAGTAATACGTAATACAGTCAACATATAACGGTGAAAAATACTTGTACTTAAAATATCGTTTTCATGAAGATACATAAACATAAACATTTTCGTAAACATTTCAATAATGCATAAAACTTTAAACATAAACATTTTCATAAAATACTTTTTCATGACATGCAATCATAAACCTTAACTTTTTCCTTTTTCCTCAACATGACATGACATAAAACCTTTAACATGATCATGAACATTTTCCTTTTCTTTTTCTCTTTTCTTTTGTTGAATTCAGATCGTTAATTGTGACTTTCCTGATCATGCTCATGAGGGTCGATGGATCCATCTACATAAAACCATAGTACTGGGCGGCGGGGGACACCAGCAACACTCTCACCGGTCAACTGGGCCCTGGCCTATCATGATTCGAATAGAAATACGATCGTCGGGGCTCCCTCTGGGGCCTTTTCCCCTCACGATATTCCCATTCTTCCGTTACCACAAAACCGTTACTACATATCTGTTACCACATATTCGCAATGATGGAAACACGATCGTCGATCTCCCACTGGGACCATAACCCTCACGACGTCGCCAACATTAACGAATTAGTCACAATTATTTCACATCCTTCAACATTTTTCATTCACATCACTTTAGAAAATCATGAATATCATTACGTTTTTCATTTTTGAAACCAAGCATGCAACATGTATTTTAAATGTCTTCTTAAAATCATACAAATCCTTTAGACATTTAAAAATCATAAGTTAATCATGAACATTTCATAAACATTTAAAATGACATTTTAGCCTCAAAACATTTAAAATAACATTTGACATATTAAATCATAAACATATAAAATTCCCTAAACATTTAAAATATCATTTTAACATATAAAATCCCATAAACATTTAAAATATCATTTTAACATAAAAAATTCCATAAACATCCATAACTATAGAAAATAATCATATTAGCACATAAAACAGTATTCAGAGCACCGCCATGACGTTTACTAATTTTTAGGTGTAAAAAGACCGTTTTACCCCTAGACGTAAAATTTCACGTTTTTGACATTTTCTTAATTTCATTGACTCTAACATGTCCCAAATAATTATTTAAGCTTACATGAATTTTCTCATAATTTTATTTTGCTTAAATCTATGACTTTTAATTTAATCTTTAATTAAGATGTATTAACACGTTTTAATCCCGAATTAAACCAAACCTTAACATAAAATTCCCAAATTAAAAACTTGGACTTCTAATAATTATTTAAGCTTAACCCTTATTTTTCATAATTTTATAAGGCATAAAACTAGGTGTTTCAATTAGTTATTTAATTAGCGTTTCATGTGGCGATTAAATCCCGAATAAATCCAAAACTCGTTATTTTGATCCCAAATTTTTAACATAGCCTTTTCATTATTTATTCTACCATTCCATGTCATGAGCCATCCCCGTGGACCCATGGAATCAATTTTGGCTTAATTAGTCTCGTTTTTGACCCTTCGACGAACACACCGAGCCATCTCCTAATTTACCCGAGCCACGCCCGAGCCACCTTGAACCAAAACCTAGCCAACCCATCTATGGACCCTACTGACCAAGCCCAGCCCGTAAAACCATCCCCGGCCCGCTCAAAAACTCCCTGGAAAGTGACCACTAATCCTGCGCTCAAGCCACCTATTTCGCCCAAGTCTCCTAGCTAGCAAGGACACTTCCAGCTCCTAACCAGCGACCACCTCGGACATTCACTGACCCTGAACCACGCCCAGACCGCACCCAGACCAGCCCATGACCCTAGAACCCGCGCACGAGCCACCTGCACCAAAGATGGCAGCCTGCGCGCTCCTATGGATTACTCACGTTTTCTCGAGCCACAGCCAACCCAGCCGCACCAACCCATGGTCCGACCACTGCCCTTGACCCTAGGACTCTGATGAACCTATCCTGAACCACCCAGCCACAGCAGCAAGCCCCCTGGGCTTCTGTCGCTTCCACCAGCCCGCGCGAGGAGTCCCTGTTCCATGGGACTCCTCCTATGCTGCGCACAAGGGGTCCTAGCCATGCTAGGACCCTTCCTGACCCTTAACCACGACCATCACGAGCCCTCATCGAGACCAGGTCGCACCCCTAATCCCCATGCAAAGTGATCGATCAAGGGAACCACGATAAGCACACACCCCTTTGAAAACTCTCGGCCCTATCTGCTGTTCTCTGCCCATGGTTTCAAGCCTTGTTCTCTTCATGCTAGCAGCGTGTATGGTGTGTGTATAGGACCCTAAAGCGTGTAAAAAACCTTACTTGATCTTTCCCTAATCATGGCAGCCCCTTCAACATATATTAAACATGATTTTGGGATATAAAACCATAAGTTTACCACATGTATGTGAAATATTTCGAAAATATTCATAAGTACATCATGTTTTTCACACAAACGATTTTAAATAATTACTATGGTGTGAAAGATGAGAAAAGGAAGAATTATGACGTGCATTTGCGTTTTAAACGCACGATTATTCGTTGACGACGTCGAAGAACGGGGCAAGACCTTTGGCTTGAATCTCCCTTGGCAAATTCTCCATTTTTCCTCTTGAATTTTTGTGTGTGCCGTGTCAATGTGTTGGGGAGAATTTCAGAATTTGTGAAGTGTGTGGCCGTCTGGTTGGATGCAAAGTGTAGGGTTTAGGTGCTTTAATATATTAAATACACTAATTAAATAGTTAATTAGGCTTTAGGCCTATTAAGGGGTTTAATTAGGCCCATTAGTCT
Source organism: Primulina tabacum (assembly GCF_025594145.1). Taxonomy (NCBI): domain Eukaryota; kingdom Viridiplantae; phylum Streptophyta; class Magnoliopsida; order Lamiales; family Gesneriaceae; genus Primulina; species Primulina tabacum. Next base: position 6,655,052 of record NC_134566.1, read on the forward strand.
TAATTAAAATATTAAAATAATTTTGGTAAAATAAGTTTGTGAATTTAATAGCCGGGTTGCCAAGAAGTTCGTATTTTTGTTGAAAAATCAACACCGATAAAATTTACGTCTCGGCGTAATAAATCACCTCAAAACCCCTCATTTTTCAAAAATAATGAAAAACATCACCCATATTTTAAATAATTAAAAATAATTATTTAATAAAAAAAATCATTTTCTATTTTTCAGCCCTCGGTGTCCGTTCCTCGATCGCAACTCGAATAACCTTTTAAAAATAAATTTTAATGCAATCATGTAGAAAAATATATTTTAAATATGCACAACATAATTAAATAATGCAATTAAAACAATTATTTAAAATGCAAGAGAATTTAATAATTGCATGCACGTGGTTTGCGTGGACCTTAAAATTTTCGGGGCGTTACAACCCCTCTTATTTTGCACTAGAAAAAAAAGAGGATTTTTCTCTGAGAAGTATTTTCTTTTCTAAACAATTGAAGAAGAAAATTTTGAAAGAAATGAAGTGAAGTTTCGGCCAAGGAGAGTGGGAGGAGAGAAGGATGTGTTTTCTTAGTGTATGAAAAAATTGAAGTAAGCATGTGCATGCCATGCATAGATTATTGAAAAAGTTCCCTCCAACTCTTCATCTCCCAAGCATGCAATCCTATTAGGGCTTGTAACAATTACAAAACCCATGGACTTTAATTTAATTTCCTCAAACAAATTTGAGACCAATTAAACCTTACTTGAATTTACTCAAGCCCACTAGTTAAATAATTATTCCAATTGGGCTCTACAAGACCCAATGTTATTTAATTAATTCAACACTTGAATTAATTTAATTATTTAGATTGTACTAGGCCCACCAGTGTTTAATTAATTCAACACCTGATTTAATTTAGTCCAATTTAATGATTATGAAAATCATAATTTTCAAATGCATTATTTATATGGCCAACTTTTAATTTAGGAACACTTCCACAAATTAAAAGTTACATTCTCCTTATAGAAGTCATACTTCTATTTTTATTTACGCTTATAAACTCCTTTATAAACCGTTCAACACATTGAACTATTTTTCTTCTCAACGAGATCTAGAAAGCTAGTACTTGTGTGTCCCTCAATTGTTCATTGTACAACTAGCAGTGAGTTCACATCTCCATGTGATTCGGGACTAAACATGTCCTTATATGAGCATATCTCAATTGCTCCATTCTTACTTATCAACTCCTTGATAATAAGAACGTCAGAACTCAAGTATGATAATACCCAACCAATCATGTTAAACGCCTAGCAGCATCGCTTACATGATTCCTTAGGTATCAAATTATAGTGCCTGCAAGAACCATTCAATTATGGTTAGCGTACAGTACGGTCCCTTCAACTCATATATCCCGACTGATTCGACAACCATTGGTATATCGGGAGTTGTCAATGAATCGATACTATGTGACATGTCATACTACATATAAATGAGATCACATAAGATATCCATACCCGAAGGTAAGCGGTGAATCCCTGACTACAATGCATCGACTCCTATATTTTTCGACAAAACACCCAACCTTACCACCTGATGACCCCATGAGAGTCGGTAAACAAGTCAAAGTGTAATGCTAGCAGATAGAGTCTCAATGTTGTCCCGGGTCATAAGGACTAATGGTGTACAACCATAAACTAGGACGTTTCCACTCGATAAGTGGGAACCACTTGGAAAGTTCTTTATGGAAGGTTGTTCAGTGTACTCTACAAGGTGCACCTATCTGCATGTTCGGACATCACAATTTCCCCTACCAATGAAAAATGGTACTCACATCGCAGATACTAGTCTCGAACTCGAGCGGTCTATATCCTTCTTAGCGGCGGCTGAATCAACTAGGAACTGTTTAGAATATACAATATTCCAAATATGAGTTTCATGATACTCATCATAAGAGCATCTCATATTCTTTCTACTATTTGTATATTCAAGGGATTTATCTATGAAACTAGCATGGACATACAGATAAAGATGTGCCAAAACAATAATTTCAAATATTATTAAAATAAAGATTGTTTATACATAGAGTTTAAACATGAACTCTCGGCCAACACTTGGCTCAACGGACACCTACTCTAACATCTCATGCATTCCTTGTGCTTAACCACAAATAAAAAATAACGTAATAAGAAATTTCCTTATGCTTAACAAAGTCTGTGCAAATATTTTGAAATATTGTTTTCCAAAAAAAAGAAAAAAGAAAAAGAGCCCTATTTATTTGGGCTTTTTGGAAAGTATTATTGGGCTTTGGGGTTAGTTTTATGTGATCTGCGTTGGACCCAAGCATGTATAAATGTATATAGTTTACAAGGTGTGTTCCTCCGTGCAAGCTACTGGGCAAAATGATTTACGACGTCAATTATCTCCTTTTCCATTCTTTCCTCAGCCTGAAGGGTGGCTCTTCCGACAAGAGGTACTTTAAATTTCGTAAAGAGTTATATAATTGCTTGAAATTATTGTTTCATTGTTTCATTTTGTCCGGTCATTTGTAAACTTAGGAATACTCTAATTTTTTTGGTTTTTCAAAAAAGTATATGAATATTTCTTTTCTGGGTTTTTGGTTTTGAAGGCAGCTCCGATCATAGGGGAACTCCGGAGTTTCCAGGTAGAACGGCCACATTGGAGCCTGCTAAGGGGGAAGTTTGCGTGAGTTCTTATTCTTTACAATCTATTCAAATCTCGTTGCTCTCTCTTGGTTCACTTATTTATGCATTTATTATATTCTCTCTTGGTGTGATTTGCTATTTTTTGGTGGGCTATTTTTGTAGCAATTGCTGATACACAAGTTCGGATGATCTGTTTGGTTGTAAGGATCTAACATCATACACTTAAGTCAGCAATTCACGGTAGACAGGAGCTTGGAAAAATATATTTGAACTAATAAATGACATAATAAATAAAGGACAAAATGCAAAACATGTCGGGGCCTCCCCACAGACCGAGCACTAATCCATTTGCTAAATACCTCATGACATTATATCTATATGTATAAAGACGAAATTCTTAAGAGTTGAATCATTGAGTTTTCTTAGAAATACATTAATCTATATTACATTTCCCATGTATACACGGAAGATTCAAATGAAAGGTAAAAAAGCATACGATTGGCGAATGAAATGATTTAAATATTGTAAAAACAAAAACTCAAACCACCACAAAAATTGTGAAGTAGCAACATAGTTTAGTGCTATCGAGGCAGAATAAATTCAGGGGATTCAATCAAGAGAGTAGGGACAGTCTAAGATTGAATACGCACTTAGTTGAGTCGATGCGAAGCCCGGGATAGTGATCCCGGAAAATTTCGCGAAGTCTCCTGTGAAATCATTGTTGTCATTCGCATCCGGTATCAAGAGGACGCGAAATGAGGCCACGATAAATATGACGTGGTCTCCTTTCATTTGTTGAAGGTGGTGCGTGGAACATAGGTGCAGAGAACCTACTCTTCTATTGGAACTTCTATAAGTACAGTATCTTGCTAAACCTGCATCCCAAGCATTATCCTGTAACCCGTATTTACTCATGATAACCTTCTTCCATAGTGGTTCCTCCTCAACAGAGCAACTCCACCATCATTTTCCTATAATGGCCATATTCCTCAGACAAATATTTCCAATACCCAAACCCCCACTTTATTTCGGTTTACAAACTTGATCTCACACAAGCATATGGCAGTGTGAATCTCCATCATAGAAAATCTCTCATAGTCCTTCCCATAATCTTCGTTATATCCTCAAGGATCCGAAAAAGAGACATGAAGTACGTTGGTAACACTTTCAGAACCACATAAATCACAGTTAATTTCCCCTTACCCCCGACAAAAATCCAAACCCTCTCTTTCTTTTGGTTTTCAAACTGGATCTCACACAAGCATATGGCAATGTGAATCTCCATCATAGAAAATATGTCATTGTCCTTTCCATAATCTCCACAATAAAAAGAGATATGAAGTACATTGTTGGTAACACTTTTAACACCGCAGAAATGAAAGTTAATTTCCCCTAAACACCCCCCGACAAAAAAGCTTTCTTCGAACTTGCCAGCTTCTTAGACATCTTAGGTAAAACAAATTCTCAAAACGATATTTTCATCAGATCTCCGCCTAGAGGAACCCCAAAGGTATGTAATGGTCCAACTTTCCTTACCACAACCAATCTCTTGAGCTAACTCTTCCTCTTGTCCTTCCACACAATTAAGGCCAAGCAGGGCACTTTTTCCATATTGATCTTCAAACATGACATTTGACAAAATTAGTTTAAGATATCTACTACAAACCTCAAATGACTCTCATTGTTGACAAAGAACATAGTATCATTCAGAAACTGAATATGTGACTGCTCTTCTCGCTTTTTGCCTACTTACAGACCCTGAAATTTAATTTGACTGCAGAAGTGATGGGCTATTGATTAAAAAAGCCAAGGGAAAGAACCTCATTCAGAAACTGAATATGTGACTGCTCTTCTCGCTTTTTTCCTACTTAGAGACCCTGAATGAGGTTCTTTCCCTTGGCTTTTTTAATCAATAGCCCATCACTTCTGCAGTCAAATTAAATCGGAAATGTGAGAGTTGATCGCATTTTCTGAGTCCTTTCTCACCTTTAAATTTTCCTCTAGACTTACCATTGATAAGAATTGAAAATGAGACAATAGAAACACAACCCCGAATACACTTTCGTCATCTCTGTCCAAACCATTTTTTCAATAGAACATAATCCAAAAAACTCAGTCCACATTTTCAGAAGCCTTCTCAAAGTCGAGTTTAAACGCATACCCCTTCTTCTCTTTCCCCTAAACTCTTCCACCACATCATTAGCTACAAGGCAACAATCAAGGATATGTCTCCCTTCTATGAGAGCATTTTGAGTCAGCTATTGTGGTGGTTAAAACTTTATTCAACCAATTTTCTAAGACCTTAGAAATAATTTATAAAAGTTGGTTGTCAAGCTGATAGGCCTAAAATCTTTTACCTTAATTGAATCTTGTTTCTTCGGTATCGGGAAAGTGTATGTCTCATTAGCAATACCATTTTATCTCTCTTAAAGAATTCATCAAAAACTTTCATCAGATCTCCTTTCACCACATCCCAACAATCTTGAAAAAATGTGAACGTAAAACCATCTGGGCTCGGAGCCTTTTCTCCATCACTCTCAAGCACTGTTCTTTTAATCTTCAAATAGTTGTTGAAGAAGTTTGGCATGGAAACTTGCTCTAGTGTAGCTATCCACATTAGCTAATCTGCAAAGTTAGACAAAGATAAAGGGAAAATCTCGGTTGAGATAACAATATGTCGAGGTCTTATAGGTTCTTTATTATACCTAACTGTCAGCAGACCTGATATTATGCTTGGTTTATGCATTTGTGCTCGTTTTCAATCTTATCCTAAAAAATATCATTATTTTTTAATGAGTCGGGTTTAATTGAAGATTCGTTTCACAAAATTGACTCGTGAGACCGTCTCATAAGAGTTTATTAATATGTTATAGTTTTATTTATTATTTTTGTTTAAATTATATGTAGATGCATTGTAAATCATATATTTCAAATGATTTCATCCAAATAAAAGATCATATACTATCAAAATCATGCGTGTTTCAACAAATCTTCCTAAATTTCACATTTGAGTTTATTTTATTTAGTGGGTTAACTTAGAATTTTATTGGATTGATTGGATCTTTTCAAAATTTGAAGGTTGAAAAGTCGTAGACAAGAAATTTCCCATTTTGTAGTGTGGTGTTCGAAGTCAAGAACTCCACATCTCGTGCACTCCTTGTGCTTAACCACAAATAAAAAATAACGTAATAAGAAATTTCTTTATGCTTAACAAAGTCTTTGCAAATATTTTGAAATATTGTTTTCCAAAAAGAAAAAGAAAAAAGAAAAAGAGCCCTATTTATTTGGGCTTTTTGGAAAGTATTATTGGGCTTTGGGGTTGGTTTTATGTGATCTGCATTGGACCCAAGCCTGTATAAATGTATATAGTTTACAAGGTGCGTTCCGCCGTGCAAGCTACTGGGCAAAATGATTTACGACGTCAATTATATCCTTTTCCATTCTTTCCTCAACCTGAAGGGTGGCTCTTCCGACAAGAGGTATTTTAAATTTCGTAAAGAGTTATATAAATGCTTGAAATTATTGTTTCATTGTTTCATTTTGTTCTGGTCATTTGTAAAGTTAGGAATGCTCTAATTTTTTTGGTTTTTCAAAAAAGTAAATGAATATTTCTTTTCTGGGTTTTTGGTTTTGAAGGCAGCTCCGATCATAGGGGAACTCCGGAGTTTCCAAGTAGAACAGCTACGTTGGAGCCTGCTAAGGAGGAAGTTTGCGTGAGTTCTTATTCTTTACCATCTGTTCAAATCTCGTTGCTCTCTCTTGGTTCACTTATTTATGCATTTATTATATTCTCTCTTGGTGTGATTTGCTGTTTTTTGGTGGGCTATTTATGTAGCAATTGCTGATATACAAGTTCGGGTGATCTGTTTGTGAAACGTCTGTCCTTTTTATTGATTTAAAAGTACTAGAATTTTTTTTAAACACTCAATTTTCGACCATATACATAAACCTCAAGAAAATATTTTTATAAAATATTTTACCCTTTAAAATAAAACATCATCTAACTAGCACTTTAAAAATCAAGTGCAATAGTCATAAAATAAAATCGTCACATATTTTACCAAACCTAAAAAGCAATAAATTTGAAAAATATAGCCCATACTAAACCTCTCAAAAAATCTCTCAAAAGCATAAATAAATAGTCTTAAAATTTTTAACATAAATCATGAGTCATAAATTATAATGCGGAAAAAGTAGAAGTGCTGGTCCTCAGGTTGTGTGCGCCTTCAGTCCAGTCAAATCATGCGTCAGGACCTCCCTCAACCTCACCTTCTAAAGACTCAACACACCATAATCTTTATAACAAATAATACGTAATACAATCAACATATAACAGTGAAAAATACTTGTACTTAAAATATTGTTTTCATGAAGATGCATAAACTTCAAACATGATCATTTTCATAAATATTTTCATGATGCATAAACTTTAAATAGAAATATTTTCATAATGACGCATCACATAAACCTTAACCTTTTTCCTTTTTCCTTAACATGACATAACATAAAACCTTTTTCATGATCATAAACATTTTTCCTTTTCCTTTTCCTTTGTTGAATTCAGATCGTTAATTGTGACTTTCCTCATCATGACATAAACCTCAAAAGTCGATGGATCCATCTACATGTAACCACAGTACTGGGCAGCGGGGACATCAGCGACACTTTCACCCGTCAACTGAGCCTTGGCCTATCCTTTTTCGAATTGAAATACGATCGTCGGGGTTCCCTCTGGGGCCTTTTTCCATAAATGGGCTCCCTCTGGAGCCTTTTCTCCTCACGATATTACCATTCTTACCGTTACCACAAAAATGTTACCACTCGTAATGATGGAAACACGATCGTCGGGCTCCCACTGGGATCGTAACCCTCACGATATCTCCAACATTAACAAATTAGTCACAATTACTTCACTTCCTTCAACGTTTAACATTCTCATCACTTTATAAAATCATGCATAACATAACATTTTCGTTTTTGAAACCAAGCATGCAACATGTCTTTTAAATATCTTCATTAAATCATAAAAATTCCTTAGACATTTAAAAATCATAATTTAACAATGAACATTTCATAAACATTTAAAAATAATCATAATATCATAAAAAGAGCATTTAGGGCACTGCCATGACCTTTACAAATTTTTAGGTGTAAAAAGACCGTTTTACCCCTGGACTACACATTTTACGTTTTTGATTTTTTTTCTTGATTTCTTGACTATAACATGTCCCAAATAATTATTTAATCTTACATGAATTTTTCCATAATTTTATTTAGCTTAAATATTAGATTTTTTGTTTATCTTTAATTAATTGTTTTGACGGTGTTTTAATCGCGAAAAATCCCAAACTTTAATATAAAATTCCTAAATTCATAATTTAGTCTTTTAATATTATTTTAGCCCTTATGAACCACTACTCAACCCCCGTGAGCCGTTTTTCAATTTTAATTAGTTAAAAAAACTAAGTTGACACCTAAACTTCGACCCCGAGCCAACTTTCGATTTTCACGAGTTACCCCCGAACCATGTTCATCCAAAACTTGCCCAACATCCTAAAGTGCCCTACTGGACCCTAATTTCACCAAGAAACCCACGCCAACCCCAAAAACGTGAGCCCCTACTAACCCGCTAAGCTGGCCGAGAACCCTTATGGCAATAGGACTCTATAATTTGCATCCCAACCCTTACCAACGAGCCCAGCCCTTGAACCAACCACAATTGAACCCTCCTAGGACTCTAGTGCATCCGCTTAGCCTGGCCGTTGAACCACAGACCGAGCCCCAAGCTCCTGGATGCCACACGAACCCTGCGCAACTTTGGGGTAGCTTCTCGGGTAGAGTCCTAGCATGACTAGGACTCTTCCCGAACCCCTAACTCGAGTCCTAGACTCTCACCCTGACCCATGACAGCCCCTGGCCAAGCCCTGGCCCAAGCCAAGGCCAGCCCCCCCCTTGAACAAGGAACCCGATCACCCCAAACCCCTTGACAGAAATTTGCTTTTGTTCTTGTTTCTTTGGTGATTGCCGAGAGTCTAGTGAGTGTTTTAGGACCTTAAATCGTGCATAAACACTGTTAGTTCATACCTAAGACCATGGCAGCCCGTTTACATGATAAAAACATGAGTTTGCATAAAAAATCTTAAGTTTTCCTCCATGTGCATGTCATATCCCGAAAATACAGAAAAATAAATCATGTTCTTTATTAATACAATATTTAAATAATATTATGATATGATGGATGAGATAAGGAGATATATGGCGTGTGTTAGGATCAGTTAACGTATCAAAAGTGTTTAGAAGGGGGAGTTGAATAAACACTTACAATAAAAATTGATCTTTTCAAATTTTGAGTTCAGTTTGATGACAAACTGATTCTCGGAATCTTGTTGATCAATATCAATCAGTTAAACTGAATCAGTTGCGGAAGGTAATTGACTGAAAGATAGAATACAAAAATAAAATGCGCAAGGGTTGTTTCTGGATGTTAAGAGATTTCAATTACTCCTACGTCACCCCTTCTATCACAAGTATAGGATATTCACTAAAAGACTTTGATCAAATACAAGAATTGTACTGACCCACTTCAGCTTGGACTTAACACTGCCAAAAACTGAAACTCTTAGTATAACAGAATGTTCTCAGTGCTTAACTGATCTTAGCACTATCGAATTTCAATGATTATTACAACTTGCTTGTAAGCTCAAATTGTAGCCTTAATTGCTATGAATAAATCAAGTAAGAGGTGAGCTGAGATTTTGACAGAGTGACAGCAAGCTTTTTGAATAGTATTCACTTCGTTATAGTTTTCAGCTGCTCTTCTGTCATATTTATATGCTTCTTTTCCAACGGTAACTTGGGATAAATTTGAATCTATGTATCCGTTGATTTTCACTTCATTATTTTTTGAACTTTGTTTGCGGCGTCTTAATTGCTTTAGCCGAAATGCGTTGTTCTAGGTAGTCTCGGTTGTGGTGCGGCGTTTCATATTCAGTTGTAATCTGTTATGTCTCTTTGTCGGTTGAAGGTTCTTTCCCGAGACATCTTCGGCTAAGAGATACTTAAATTTAAGGCATTCGGCTGGATGTATTAACTGATCGGTTTCCAACTGATCAGTCATTCGGTTTCAGTTATTAAGTCCAGTTGCTGAGTTCAGTTGGTTCGTATTTTCAGTTGGTCGATCAGTTTGTCAAACTCCAGAATTTAGTTTCCAACAATTTTTCCCTTTATGGTGTTTGACAAAATTAAGTAACTGAACTCTTTGTAGATAAGAGATTGATCAACTGAATTTCACGATTGATTGGACTCTTTGTAGATAAAATAAGAAACTGATCAACTGAACAGTAACTTGATGAGTACAGTGAAGACTGCTACTGAAACTAGAATTTCTTCTGTTGTTCTAGCATTCCTTTTATTTCTTCTCCCTTTTTGTCAAACAGCTCCATCTTCTCAGATAATTTTCGAACATCAGTTGAAAGAATTTTGACATCTGCTGAGATACTTGAGACAGCAGTTTGTAAACAGGTCTGCAGCAATTCCATTTTATTAGAAACAGAATTTCTAATCGTTGAACTCGTTGACTTACTATATGTAACGTCCCGAAAATTTAAAGGTCCATGCAAACCACATGCGCAAATTATTAAATTCCTTGTGCATTTCAATTAATGGTTTTAATTGCATGGATTAATTTTGTGGTTCATATTTACATGTTTAAATTATACTTTTCTACATGATTGCATTAAAATATATTTTTAAAGGTTATTCAAATTGCGATCGAGGAACGGAGACCAATGGCTGAAAAATAGAAAATGATTTTTATTAAATAGTTGTTTTTAATTATTTAAAATTTGGGAGATGCTTTTTATTATTTTTGAAAATAAGGGGTTTTGAGGTGAATTTATACGCCAGGACATAATTTTTATCGGTGTTGGATTTTCAACAAAAATACAAACGTTTTGGCAACCCGGCTAATAAATTCACAAACTTTATTAAACAAAATTATTTTTAATATTTTAATTAAGTACTAATGAGCTTAATTGGGCCGTATTAACTACCCTAATGGGCATAAGCTTGGTTAGTGTTTTATTTAGCTATTTAAAATGCAATTTCTCCCCATTATTTCCACAACTACACACTTCCACACAATTTTAATCAACTCAAACTCTCCCCACCCCCCTTGTACACGATACACACACATAATAATTTGAAGAAAAGTTCAAAAGTTGCAAAGGGTTTCAAGCCATCGTCTTCTCTCCGCCGTTCTTCGATTTGTCAACGTAAAATCGTGCGTTAAAAACGCAAAGGCACGCCATATTCTCCTTTTACTCATCATCACACCATATTACATAATTGTTTATGAAATTGCATGAAAATAAGTCACACAATTCACAATTTTCGCAACTATTCATATGCATGAGTTTAACTCTTGTTTGTGGATTCAAAATCATGTCTATATGATGTTTAAGGGGCTGCCATGAATTAGGATATGAATAAGCATGTATTTCAACAAGTTTAAAGGTCTAGAATAGCACACAAAAGCAACAAAACGCTGCACGACATGAAAGTTTAAAGCTGGAAACCCAATTACGTGATTGTGTCTTGGGGGCTTGGTTAAGGGGAAAGGTGATGCATGGCTCGGTTTGGCTGGATCAAGGCTAAGCTAGGGTCGTGCTTGGGTCAAGGGAAGAGTCCTAGCCACGCTAGGACTCGATGCAAGAGGCTGGGAAGGAGTCCTAGCAAGCTAGGACTCCAACCCATGAGTTCCAAGGAAGTGGCGCAGATGTGCAGCAGCTTGTGCAGGAGAGATGGCTGGGCTTGGGGGCTCTGGGCTGGGCTAGGTCGACTCTTTAGGGTCATAGGATGATCCTAGTTAGGGTGGTTTAGGGTCTGGTGTGCTGGATAGAAGGCTGGAACCAGAAACGTGTGTTGTACAGAAGTGGGTCTCATGGAGGGGCTGTAGGTGTTCGGCCTTAGGGTGTCAATCAGGGGCTGGACCAGGGCTCTTGACTATGGTTTGGGACATGTATTAGGGTCCTAGGATGAGTCTTGATGTGTTGGTTTATGGGCTGGATGGTCGGGTAGAGCGCTGGAACCAGAAACTCGAAAGCTGCACAGAAATTGGCCTCATAAGAGGTCTGTCAAGTTTCTGATTTTTTTGGGGGCTTAGGCGCTAATTCTGAGTAAAAAGGGGCTTAACCATGGTCTTAATTTGTGTCTAAGGGTAACGTCTAGGGGCTGGCTCGGGTCCGGTTCGAGTCGGTTTAAGCATGAAGTGGTTAGAAGCATGTATGTCTCGTTTGCTCAAGGGGCCTAGGTGGATTTTGGGGCTGTATCTGCAGCTCGGTTGTAACTTCGGTTTTTGGAGCTTAGGTTCAGGTCCAATGGGTCCTAATGGTTCAGGAGGGTCCCTAGATGGGTTGGCTAGGTTTTGGCTCAAGGTGGCTCGGTCGTGGCTCGAGTAAATTAGGAGATGGCTCGGTGCGTTCGGTAGGGTGTCAAAAACGAATATTAAAAGGCTAAAATTAAATCCAAGGGTCCACGAGGGTGGCTCATGACATGGAAGGGTAGAATAAACAATAAAAAGGCTATGTTAAAAATTTGGGGTCAAAATAATGAGTTTTGGATTTAATCGGGATTTAATCGCCGCACGAAACGCTAATTAACGAGTTAATTGAAACACCTAGTTTTAAGCTTTATAAAATTATGAAAAATTAAGTTTAAGCTTAAATAATTATTATAAGTCTAAGTTTTTAATTTGGGAATTTTATATTAAGGTTTGATTTAATTCGAGATTAAAAACGCATTAATACGTCTTATTTAAATATTAACTTAAAAGTCCTCGATTTAAGCTAAATAAAAAAGTGAGAAAATTCATGTAAGTTTAAATAATTATTTGGGACATGTTATAGTCAAAGAAATTAAGAAAATGTCGAAAACGTGAAATTATACGGCCAGGGGTAAAACGGTCTTTTTACACCTAAATATTAGTAAACGTCATGGCAGTGTCCTAAATGCTATTTTATATGCTAATATGATTATTTTTATGATTATGGATGTTTATGAATTTTTATATGTTAAAACGTTTATTATAAATGTTCATGGATTTTTATGGTTTAATCTTTGACATTTAAAAGATATGTTGCATGCTTGGTTTCAAAAATTAAACGATATGTATATACATGATTTTTATTAAGTGATGATAAAATGTTGAAGGATGTGAAGGGATTGTGACTACTGAACATGTTGGAAATATCGTGAGGGTTATGGTCTCACTGGGAGCCCGACGATCGTGTTTCCTTGGATACGAATACGAATACGTGATACGAATACGAATATGTTAATACGTTGGCCAAGGCCCAGTTGACCGGTGAGAGTGTTGTTGGTGTCCCCGCCGCCCAGTACTGTGGTTTCTTTAGATGGATCCATCGCCCAATACGATCAAGAATACGAGTCACAATCACGATCTGAATTCAACAAACACGAACATGAATATGAATATGAATACGAATATGAATATGAATATGTGAATGTTTTTCTGAAAATTTTTTTATGCTTCATGAAAATGTTTACGAAAATGTTTATGTTTATGCATCTTCATGAAAACGATATTTTAAGTACAAGTATTTTTCATTGTTATATGTTAACTGTATTACGTATTACTCATTATCAAGAATATGATGTGTTGAGTCTTTAGACTCACTAGGTGTGATTGATGCAGGTGATTATGATAATATGTTAATGGAGGTTTTGATGGTTGATCTGACTGGACTGGAGGTGCACATAACCCGAGGACCGACGCTAGTTTTCCGCACTAGTTATGATTTATGATTTTGAGTTATGTTAAAGATATTTTTACGACGTTTTATTTTTGAGGGATTTTTGAGAGGTTATAGTATAGGCTATACTTTTCAAATGTTAGTTGGTTGATTTATTTTAAAATGATGTCAAAAATATTTTATGCTTGTGTATGCAATTCGGCCGATGCTATGTGAGGTTTAAAAAAAAATTTCTAGTACTTTTTAAGAAAACGAATAAGCAGACGTTTCAGTTGGTATCAGAGCAAAGGTCTTGTAAAGGGTTGTGCCACCATCAGCGCCAGAAAGATTAGTCGTCAAGCCTCAATTTGTAAGTTTACTTGCTTTATGTTATTTTATGATGTTACCTGCATAAGTACATGAATTATATGTTTACGTCACATGTTTAATAGTTTCATGATAATATATGTTTTATATGCTTTGGAATTTTTATACGTGATACGACATGAAATAAGAAATTAATTGATTTCAACGCATGTTGGCTTTGTGGTGGAATTGGACTATGTGATTTTTGGGTTTTAGTATTGACATTCTACTTTTTGGGTTATGAGTCAATCGTGAATATGATGATTTTTTTTTTTGGGACACGTAGATTTTATAAGGAAATATTTATGATTCATGGTTACTAGTTGAATTAATTTTTGGGGATTAGACATAAGGAATAATTATTCGAGTATTGCAACGACTTTGGGATTAAGAAAATGTATAAATTGGGATTTTAAGTTTTGATGAAAGGTAAAATTGGTTATAGGAATTGATTTTTGGTAGCGATAATTTGATGGTTTAATTGATAGGAATTTTTGATGATTTAGACTTTTAAGAATATTTGGAACCTTGGGATATCCTGGTTATAGTGTTATAAGGAATGTTAATCAAGGGGTTTTAAAGATGAATCGATATTAGGCTGGAAAATCTAAGCGTTAGCAGATTTATTTGGGATACTAGAACTAAGTCTAAACTTTGGGTTATTAAGGATAAGCGAATTTCGAGGACGAAATTCAATTTAACGGGGGGAGATTGTAACGCCCCGAAAATTTAAAGGTCCACGCAAACCACATGCGCAAATTATTAAATTCCTTGTGCATTTCAATTAATGGTTTTAATTGCATGGATTAATTTTGTTGTTCATATTTACATGTTTAAATTATACTTTTCTACATGATTGCATTAAAATATATTTTTAAAGGTTATTCAAATTGCGATCGAGGAACGGAGACCAATGGCTGAAAAATAGAAAATGATTTTTATTAAATAGTTGTTTTTAATTATTTAAAATTTGGGAGATGCTTTTTATTATTTTTGAAAATAAGGGGTTTTGAGGTGAATTTATACGCCGGAACATAATTTTTATCGGTGTTGGATTTTCAACAAAAATACGAACGTTTTGGCAACCCGGCTAATAAATTCACAAACTTTATTAAACAAAATTATTTTAATATTTTAATTAAGTACTAATGAGCTTAATTGGGCCTAATTAACTACCTAATGGGCCTAAGCTTGGTTAGTGTTTTATTTAGCTATTTAAAATGCAATTTCTCCCCATTATTTCCACAACTACACACGGCCACACAATTTTAATCAACTCAAACTCTCCCCACCCCCCTTGTACACGACACACACACTATAATTTGAAGAAAAGTTCAAAAGTTGCAAAGGGTTTCAAGCCATCGTCTTCTCTCCGCCGTTCTTCGATTTGTCAACGTAAAATCGTGCGTTAAAAACGCAAAGGCACGCCATATTCTCCTTTTACTCATCATCACACCATATTACATAATTGTTTATGAAATTGCATGAAAATAAGTCACAAATTCACAATTTTCGCAACTATTTATATGCATGAGTTTAACTCTTGTTTGTGGATTCAAAATCATGTTTATATGATGTTTAAGGGGCTGCCATGAATTAGGATATGAATAAGCATGTATTTCAACAAGTTTAAAGGTCTAGAATAGCACACAAAAGCAACAAAACGCTGCACGACATGAAAGTTTAAAGCTGGAAACCCAATTACGTGATTGTGTCTTGGGGGCTTGGTTAAGGGGAAAGGTGATGCATGGCTCGGTTTGGCTGGATCAAGGCTAAGCTAGGGTCGTGCTTGGGTCAAGGAAAGTGTCCTAGACACGCTAGGACTCGATGCAAGAGGCTGGGAAGGAGTCCTAGCAAGCTAGGACTCCAACCCGTGAGTTCCAAGGAAGTGGCGCAGATGTGCAGCAGCTTGTGCAGGAGAGATGGCTGGGCTTGGGGGCTCTGGGCTGGGCTAGGTCGACTCTTTAGGGTCATAGGATGATCCTAGTTAGGGTGGTTTAGGGTCTGGTGTGCTGGATAGAAGGCTGGAACCAGAAACGTGTGTTGTACAGAAGTGGGTCTCATGGAGGGGCTGTAGGTGTTCGGCCTTAGGGTGTCAATCAGGGGCTGGACCAGGGCTCTTGACTATGGTTTGGGACATGTATTAGGGTCCTATGATGAGTCTTGATGTGTTGGTTTATGGGCTGGATGG
Organism: Primulina tabacum; assembly: GCF_025594145.1. Taxonomy (NCBI): domain Eukaryota; kingdom Viridiplantae; phylum Streptophyta; class Magnoliopsida; order Lamiales; family Gesneriaceae; genus Primulina; species Primulina tabacum. The sequence continues at coordinate 6,671,006 of NC_134566.1, forward strand.
TCGGGTAGAGCGCTGGAACCAGAAACTCGAAAGCTGCACAGAAATTGGCCTCATAAGAGGTCTGTCAAGTTTCTGATTTTTTTGGGGGCTTAGGCGCTGATTCTGAGTAAAAAGGGGCTTAACCATGGTCTTAATTTGTGTCTAAGGGTAATTTCTAGGGGCTGGTTCGGGTCCGGTTCGAGTCGGTTTAAGCATGAAGTGGTTAGAAGCATGTATGTCTCGTTTGCTCAAGGGGCCTAGGTGGATTTTGGGGCTGTATCTGCAGCTCGGTTGTAACTTCGGTTTTTGGAGCTTAGGTTCAGGTCCAATGGGTCCTAATGGTTCAGGAGGGTCCCTAGATGGGTTGGCTAGGTTTTGGCTCAAGGTGGCTCGGGCGTGGCTCGAATAAATTAGGAGATGGCTCGGTGCGTTCGGTAGGGTGTCAAAAACGAATATTAAAAGGCTAAAATTAAATCCAAGGGTCCACGGGGGTGGCTCATAACATGGAAGGGTAGAATAAACAATAAAAAGGCTATGTTAAAAATTTGGGGTCAAAATAATGAGTTTTGGATTTAATCGGGATTTAATCGCCGCACAAAACGCTAATTAACGAGTTAATTGAAACACCTAGTTTTAAACTTTATAAAATTATGAAAAATTAAGTTTAAGCTTAAATAATTATTATAAGTCTAAGTTTTTAATTTGGGAATTTTATATTAAGGTTTGATTTAATTCGAGATTAAAAACGCATTAATACGTCTTATTTAAATATTAACTTAAAAGTCCTCGATTTAAGCTAAATAAAAAAGTGAGAAAATTCATGTAAGTTTAAATAATTATTTGGGACATGTTATAGTCAAAGAAATTAAGAAAATGTCGAAAACGTGAAATTATACGGCCAGGGGTAAAACGGTCTTTTTACACCTAAATATTAGTAAACGTCATGGCAGTGTCCTAAATGCTATTTTATATGCTAATATGATTATTTTTATGATTATGGATGTTTATGAATTTTTATATGTTAAAACGTTTATTATAAATGTTCATGGATTTTTATGGTTTAATCTTTGACATTTAAAAGATATGTTGCATGCTAGGTTTCAAAAATTAAACGATATGTATATACATGATTTTTATTAAGTGATGATAACATGTTGAAGGATGTGAAGGGATTGTGACTACTGAATATGTTGGAAATATCGTGAGGGTTATGGTCCCAGTGGGAGTCCCGACAATCGTGTTTCCTTGGATACGAATACGAATACGTGATACGAATACGAATATGTTAATACGTTGGCCAAGGCCCAGTTGACCGGTGAGAGTGTTGCTGGTGTCCCCGCCGCCCAGTACTGTGGTTTCTTTAGATGGATCCATCGCCCAATACGATCAAAAATACGAGTCACAATCACGATCTGAATTCAACAAACACGAACATGAATATGAATATGAATATGTGAATGTTTTTATGAAAATTTTTTTATGCATCATGAAAATGTTTACGAAAATGTTTATGTTTATGCATCTTCATGAAAACGATATTTTAAGTACAAGTATTTTTCACTGTTATATGTTAACTGTATTACGTATTACTCGTTATCAAGAATATGATGTGTTGAGTCTTTAGACTCACTAGGTGTGATTGATGCAGGTGATTATGATAATATGTTAATGGAGGTCTTGATGGTTGATCTGACTGGACTGGAGGTGCACATAACCTGAGGACCGACGCTAGTTTTCCGCACTAGTTATGATTTATGATTTTGAGTTATGTTAAAGATATTTTTACGACGTTTTATTTATGAGGGATTTTTGAGAGGTTATAGTATGGGCTATACTTTTCAAATGTTAGTTGGTTGATTTATTTTAAAATGATGTCAAAAATATTTTATGCTTGTGTATGAAATTCGGCCGATGCTATGTGAGGTTTAAAAAAAAAATTCTAGTACTTTTTAAGAAAACGAATAAGCAGACGTTTCACTATATCCTGAGTTGTAAATAGGCTTTGAGCTAGACCTTTCTTCATCTCATCTACAGTTTTGGTGAGAGAATCCATGTTTGCTTGAATTGCTTTCAGCTTTGCAGAGTTATATTCAATTGAAGAATCCAATTTGACAGTGTGAGATAATTGTGTAGATTGAATCTTCTTGATGTCAGTGATTATCTGCTGCATATTGTGCTGCATATTTTGGATCTCTTCAAGAACAAGATCCATTTCTGTGGATTGAGGAGGAGGTGATTGATGAGGGAATTCCGGTCCCTTTGTGGTTTGATCAAATATAACCAACTCTTGTTTAGTTGCTACTGTTTCAGCAACATTCTGAACTGAAGTGATTGTTGCAGCAATGTCTTCTGGAACTTGAGGCGGAGAAAGTGGATGTTGATCAGCAGATGAGCTGCCTAGAGGAATAATAGAGTCTGATGAAGTCGAAATTGGTGTCTCTAGAGGATGATCTTGGGGATCAATTTCCACATCAGTTGGAATAGTCTGTTCAGCAGAAGGATCTGGCTGAACTGGTGCTTCTGAAGAGATAGGCACCTTTGGATTGATTTGATCAACGGGATGATCAATATTATCAGAAATGGGTTCACTCAATTGGGATTCTTGCAACACTATCTGAATAATTTCATCAATGTTTGCGAAAGATAATTCTGCTTCAGTGTACATTTGTTCACCAGTTGGTGATTGAGACACATCCTGAACTGGCTCTTCAGTTGGAATAATAGCCTGTTCTGAGGATGACTCTTTCTGCTTTGAAGGAGGTTCTTCAACTATTTCCTTTTCATCATCGTCTGAATCTCCTTTATGAAGGACTAACTCTTGATCCATTTCCCAAAACTTTATCTGAGATAGCAATCCCATCAGATCGGTGTCTAGCTGAGTGATCACCGCATGATCAGCATAGGCAGTAGGATTTGTTGGAACGTAGTTAGCCTTCAGTTTGTCACTAATTTGTGTTAACTTCTTTGCTCTCTTCTGATCAAACAAATATGTTTGTCTCTCCATAGCTTGGGCAATGGTGGCAGCTTTGACTATCTTGAGGACAGAAGCTTCCAGCTTGATGAATTTGTTCAGTTCAGATTGCTTTCTTAGTTGCTTGGCAAAAATCTGTGTACGATAGGCTGTCCAAGCATCATAGAGTTGAAGTTTTGATGCTGCAAAATCATTAACCTCGTCCCAAACAAGGTCAATGTGGGTTTGAATGGGATTGGATGGCATTGGTTCTTCAGTCAATTTTCCATTACCTTTGTCAGAACTGAGGATGTGTGGAATTTCCAGACCAGTTCGTGTAGTATCCACCCGTTCTATAATACTAATGCCCTTGGGTCGGGCAGGTGCCAGAGGAGTGGGACGAGTAATATTAATCAGAGGGGCTTTGATCCTAACTGTTTCTTTCTTTGCACCAATTGATTTTTCTAGTGGGATGATCTTCAGAGGAACTGCTTCAATTGGCTGCTGAGCATCTGAAGATATTGGCTTGTCAGTAGGAATAGATTCCTCTGTAGTTATTGGTTTAATCCTCTGGGTTCTCGGTTTCTTGGTGATCTTTGGGGAAGGAGTTTTCTCTGGATCGGATTCTTCCACAATTAATTTTCTTTTTGCAGACTTCAGTTGAGCCAATGTCTTGGCCTTTTTTACTGATTTAGGAGCCGCATGTTGAATCTCAATCTCCTGTTTTATCTTTACAAACTGATCAGGAGAGATGTCCAATTTTGTCTTGGGTGTCATAGTATTCTTCGCATTAAAGACTTTGAATTTTGATGATTTTTCTGTATTATCTGCCACTAACCCCTTCACTTTCAGCAGATAGCTCAGTTGCACTGCAAAACCTTTGGACTGTTTGGATGATAGAAACATATTCTTTAAAATATTGAATATAAGATGCTTCCAGTTGAATTTATGTTCAGCCATAATGATAGAAATAGCTTGAAATTTTTCCAAAGTAAGTGCAGCAAAAGATCCAGCTTTCGCCAAAATCCCTTTGGCGACTATATCAGCAAGTAACTGAACTTCGTGCTTCAGTTCCTTCTTTGGGTCGGAAACATAGATTTTCTGTCCTTCAGCAGAAAGTGAGGTTTGCATCTTTTCAATGTCAGATGCCTTAACATCAGATAAGTCTGCTAGTCCATCAGATGGTAAAGAAAAGATTTCTCCAAAGGAATCTTCGGAAATGGTCAGCAGCTGACCATTGATAGTAAAAGCGAGGTTTCCATCAGAATTGATCGTACCGTTAGAGTAGATTTCCTGAAGTTCTTTGGGGTAGATCTCTTGTGATGATTGTCCCAAGAATGTCCTTAACCCAGCAGTTTCGAGTTTTTGAAAAACGTTCTTGACATTAGTGTCGCCAAAAGATAGAATTGATCCAAAGTTGATAGCCATTGCATTCAGCATGTAAGCGGGAATTTGATTCGCCATTTTGATAGATAAAATGATCTGCAATTTGTAAACGAGAGCTCTGGAATTAGTATTCTCTTAGAAACTGATTGTACGCGTAAGAAGAAAAACTGAATTAAAGCGGGTTTAGTACAGTTGTTCGTGACTGTTTAAATTCAGGACACGTGTCAGTCCATTAAAAATTTGAGTAAAAATGTGTGTACGTGTGCTATAAGCGTGTGTACAATTTAAATGATTCAAATGCTTCCACGTTTTCAAAATAGGATTCATCATTAGATAATAGACAGTCACGTCACTTGATTTGGAATATAATTCGTTTTAATTAGTTAACTTATATGAGAAGATTAGTGAAATTCCCAACTGAGAGATCAGTTGAAAGACTGTGTCCATTCAGTTTGAGAATTTACTAACATTTGTCTTCTCAGTTAACCTCTTAAAACCATTATTCCCCCTTAATTAGTGCATAAGATAATTAAAGCGAATAAATTCAAAGATTAGAAAGATTATCGGTCTGCTGAAATGTTGACGACTCTTCAGCTTCCTTGATATTCTGCTATAAATAGACATAACCCAGTTAGTTTCAGTTATATTGGTGAGAAATATTCAAAACTAAAGAATGGCAGATGCGAGTAGCTCGAGTGCTTCGCCATTTTCTCTGGAAGCTAGGAAGACTGCCATAGAAGAAGAAGTCTTCTATCAGAGTCTTCCCTACTGGGAAAGGTTACAGGAGCTAGAGTTCCTGTATAATTCTGTAGAGGCTACTACTCCCAAGCTGATGGCAGAGTTGAGAGAAGTGCGGGATCACTTGAACATAGCTGTGTGGGTGGACGTCTTCAAAGAAGGTCATATCTATCAGCTGATGCTTCAAAAGGAACTGGAGCTCCTTAATCGCATAGCTTCTTCTCACAGCTTTTGCAAAACATCTTCCTCGGCTCTATCTGTTTGGTTGAGAATGTGGATATATGATATAGAGGAAAAATATGAAAATGTAATTCAGGCAAATATTTATTGTTGAATGAAGTATTTATTTTGGCTTATCTTTGTTTTTCTTTTTCCTGCAAATAATAAATTATGATCATAAACAAATGAACTGATGAGAGACTAACTGATATAAGTTGATTAAGAATTGAAATCAGTTAATTGTTGAGTTGTAAATGGTAGACTGATATCAGTTGACAATGAACAACTGATAGTTAAGAGGCCTCGGTAAATGAGAAAAACGCTTTGGTTGACTAGAATCTCTTCAGTTTCTTTATCATTCAAATTTTATCTGTCTATAAATAAGATGATAGAATGTGAGACAACAACAGTTCAAAATGTCGGATTCAAGTGACTCTGATGCATGCAGCAGTACACACGTTCATGTTACTGAACAATCGAATCCACGTTTAGAAGAGATGAAGAGAAGGATGGAGGAATATGTTTTCAAAAAGGTGATGTCAACATGGTTTAAGATTCATGAGTTGCAGAGAGTGAGTGGAACTGATGCAATTCCTACTTTTGCTCAGGAGGCAACAACAAGAAAGTATCTTGAACGTTTTGAAGTTAGGCATGTTACAGATTTGATTGAGGACAAATGTTTGTTGGAGGCGATGTTATGGAAGGAGTGGCATGTGGTTGATAAGATTTCTAAAACTAGGGCATTTTCTAGAATTCGAATTTATGAGATGAATGATTGGGTTAGGGATTGGCTAGATACAGTTGGTTCTATGATTTCTGCTGTAAACTGGGAACGGTGGTATTCTTAATGAATTATTATTTTCAATTTTTTGTGTTCTTATTTCTCTGCAGATAATTCTATTAGTGAGAGCAACATTAGTAATAATTTTAAGACAAATCAATTAAACCAAGAATATTGCGAAAGTAAGAAAACTTAGTCTCGGGTAATGGTTTGGTAAAGATGTCGGCTGCTTGTTGTTCAGTTGATATATACTCCAGTCTAATGTCATTCTTCAAAGCATGATCTCTGATGAAGTGGTGTCTAACATCTATATACTTTGTCCTTGAGTGGAGAACTGGATTATAAGTGATGGAAATTGTACTTGTGTTGTCACAAAATATGGGCGAATTATTTGTAATTACTCCATAATCTTTTAGTTGTTGCTGGATCCAGATCAGTTGTGCACAGCAACTATCAGCAGCAAGGTATTCTGCTTCAGTTGTTGAGGTAGCTATAGATGTCTGCTTCTTGCTGAACCAAGAGATCAGTCTGTCTCCTAGAAACTGACAAGATCCACTTGTACTTTTTCGATCAAGCTTACATACTGCATAATCTGCATCTGAATATCCAACTAAATTGAAAGTATAGTCTTTAGAATACCATAACCCAACATTTTGTGTGCCCTTAAGATATCTCAAAATTCTTTTAGCAGCTGAGAAATGTGATTGCTTAGGATTTACTTGAAATCTAGCACACATGCACACAGCAAATACAATATCAGGACGACTGGCAGTTAGGTATAATAATGACCCAATTAAACCTCGGTATAGTGTCGCCTCAACTGATATTTCCCCTTGATCAGTGTCCAATTTAACTGATGAGCTCATGGGAGTATTTGTAGCTGAACATGATTCCATGCCAAATTTCTTCAGCAGCTCCTTTGTATATTTTGTCTGACTGATGAATATGCCAGTCTCCAGTTGCTTCACTTGCAGTCCAAGGAAGAATGTCAGTTCACCCATCATGCTCATTTCGAACTTTTCCTGCATCAACTTAGCAAATTTCTCGCATAATTTGGGGTTATTTGACCCAAAAATGATATCATCAACATAAATTTGAACTAATAAAATGTGATTATTCTTAGTAAATTTGAACAAGGTCTTATCAACTGATCCAATAGAAAAATCATGATCAGTTAGAAATTTTGAAAGAGTTTCGTACCAAGCTCTGGAAGCTTGTTTAAGACCATATAATGCTTTGTTCAAATGATATACATGATCAGGAAAGATGTGATTTACAAAACCTGGGGGTTGTTCAACATATACTTCCTCTTGCAATTGGCAATTTAGGAATGCACTTTTTACGTCCATCTGAAAGACCTTGAAATTCTTGTATGATGTATAGGCAAGAAACAATCTGATTGCTTCCAGTCTTGCAACTGGAGCATATGTCTCATCATAGTCAATTCCTTCTTCTTGTCTGTATCCTTGTGCTACTAATCTTGCTTTGTTGCGTCCAACCGAACCATCTTCGTTCAGTTTGTTCCTGAAAACCCATTTTGTACCTATGACAGTTTTTGAAATTGGTCTTGGAACAAAGTTCCATACATTGTTATGAGTAAACTGATTTAGCTCTTCTTGCATTGAATTTACCCAGTTAGGATCAGCAAGAGCTTCATCAGTTTTCTTTGGTTCTATTTGTGTAACAAAAGCTTAATAGATAAATAGATTTAGCATTTGATTGCGAGTTCTTACTGGATCAGATGGATTTCCTATTACCAATTCATGTGGGTGTGATTTTCTCCATCTGTACTCAGTATTTGTTGTATCAGCAATTTCTTCAGCTGTTAACTGAATATCATCAGTTTTCTCTATCAACTGATCATTAGGAATGGCTTCTGATTCAGTTGATTGATCTGACACTTCTGGTACAGGTGTTTGAAGAGTGTTTTGATTAATATGATTGTCTTCTTCATTATCATCCTCCAAACTGTCAGTCGATCAACTAGCTCAACTTGATCAGTTGGCTTATTAGTTAGTTCAGTTTCATCGAAGTCAACATGAGCAGATTCTTCAACATTTAGGGTTTTCTTGTTAAAGACTCTGTAAGCTATACTAACTGATGAGTATCCAAGAAATATTCCCTCTGCAGATTTAGCATCAAATGCATTTAAATAATTTTTACCATTATCAAGGATAAAACATCTGCACCCGAATATTTTGAAATAAGTGATTATACTTTTTCTTCCATGCCAGATCTCATATGGTGTTTTCATATGATTCTTATTAATCATTGATCTGTTCTGAGTATAATACGCAGTGTTTACTGCCTATGCCCAAAATCTTTGAGAAATACTAGAATCAGCAGGCATTGTTCTAGCAGCTTCTTTAAGGGTCCGATTTCTTCTCTCAGCTACACCATTTTGCTGAGGAGTTCTAGCTGCTGAGAGCTCATGCTTGATTCCAGCATTTTCTAGAAAATTTGAAAGAGTTTGATTGATAAATTCAGTTCCTCGATCTGATCTGATTCGATCAATTCCAACTGATTTTTCATTTAAAAGTCTTTTGAAAAGCTTGATCAGTTGTGCAGCAGTTTGGTCTTTTGATTTGAGAAAGATAACCCAAGTAAATCTTGAAAAATCATCAACAATCACCAAGGTGTATTTCATTCCCCCTAAACTCATGACTGGTATAGGACCAAAGAGATCCATGTGCAATAGTTCTAAGCATCGGGATGAAGATTTACAGCCCTTGTTTTTAAAAGACAATTTTACTTGTTTTTAAAACTGACATGCTGAGCAAAGTTTTTCTTTTGAAAATTCTATTTTGGGCAAACCAGTTACAAGTTTATGTTTACTCAGATAGGCAATGGATTTAAAATTTAGGTGACTTAGTCTCTTGTGCCACAACTAGTTTTTAGATTATTTGGAAGCAATAAAACAAACTGGTGCATTAGTTTGATCATTCCAACTGACTTTATATGTGTTTCCACAACGTTTGCCAGTTAGTATGATTTCATCAGTTGAAGTTTTAACTGAGCATGAGTTTTTGTCAAAATGTACTGAAAATCCACTGTCGCATAATTGACTGATGCTGATCAAGTTATACTTCAGGTTTTCTACTAGTAGAACATCTTTAAAAGTAAAATTACCATGGATAAGCTTACTCTTACCCACAGTTCTACCTTTGGAATTGTCCCCGAAACTGATATTTGGACCACTGTATTTGATCAGTTGAGATAGCACACTTGCATCTCCTGTCATATGTCGCGAGCATCCACTGTCCAAATACCATATTGAGTTCTTGTTTGTACCTGTTACCTGCAGTCACACACATAATATAATTTGGTACCCATATCTATTTGGGTCCTGAACTGATTAGTCCCTTAGAAACTCATACCTGAATTAGTCTAACAGACTTTCCAGTAGCTGTATTCCAAATGGTTTTTCTCGGCTTTTGTGTTCTTGTGTAGTGTATGGATGATACAATATGAGTTTTAGCTTTATTCAGCTGATTGTTCAGTCTATATCTCTTCTGAACTGGCTTGCAGTTATAGTAATTGGAATAGCCATTCGAATAATTTTTGTAAAAGCTTTTTGGTGACTGACTACATGAATCAGTTACCACTTTTGGGCTATAACCAATACCATATCTTTTGCCCTTGTTCATACTTTCAGTTGGCTTTTCAACCTGTTTATTTGGCTCTGATTGTTCTTGTACCATAACTGATTTGACATTTCATCTTGGTTACAGAACCTCAAACCAGTTTTATCAGTTACTGATTTTTGGGAATTCTGTATATCAGTCAATGCGATAGATGATTTGTTGCACGACTGAATAAGCTCAGTCTGTTTTGTGTTCTCAAGCATCAACTTCTGTATTAATGACTGATTTTTATTTCTTTCTGTTTTTAGCTCAGCAATTTCTCTTTTTAGACTCAACCCTTCAACTGATTCATCAGTTTTGGTTTTATCGTCTGTGGGATCAGTTTGCTTTCTTTGAGTTTTTCAAATGATGATGCAAGTTTCTGATACTCATCTACCATGTCATGTAATGTGAAAATGAGTTATTCTCGTGTAAAATCAGTTGAACTAAAATCAAATACATGTTGGCTAGATGATTCTTCTGCTGCATCATTAGCCATCAAGCACTTTACTTCCTCATCATCACTCTGGTTCCGACTCTTCACTGTCTGTTTCTGCCCATTTTGATTTGTTTTCTTCAGCTAAGAGTACTTCATATTTGTAATAGCCAAGCCTGGTGTACGGTACGGTTTAAATTTTCATAAGTTTATTGACTACTTGGTCAATTTTAGGTATAGTTTGGATGTTAAGAGTTTCGATTTATGATTTATAGTATGGTTGGTTATAGATGATGTGTAGTGCTTTTGTAGCGGTGTTACGATTAAATTCCTGATAAATTGTATATTGATCCAAATGAGGTGAGGCCTTTTCCATTAGAAAGATAAGACATAGAGGTGTAACTTTCTTATTTTGAGTTTTGTTCAAATCATTGTGGAAGGTAAGCCAAAAGTGCCCCGAAGTGTTTCGTGTGTTTCGACGTTCCTCCAGTGACACATGTTGGGAGAATGGGCATAACTTTTTACTCAAACGTCCAATTGATCTAATATTTTTAGGGATTCAAGATAAGACATAGAGCTACAACTTTGTAGTTTACCACTTTTCCAAATTATGAAGGGAAGAGGCGTTTCAGAAGCGATCTTTGGAGTGGCAGTGCGCAGAGTGCGCGTCCGAGTGGGAATAAATGTCCGCCCGGGCAAGCCTTGTTCGAAAATATTGTGTTTTAGTGGAAAAATATGTTCGCCCGAGCGGCCAGCGATTTTTTAAAAACGTGTTTTCGGATTTTAAGTGTTTTAATGCAAGAGTTGGTCTCATTTTTCCTCATTTCTACTCCTCCTTTTCGTTTCTTCTTCTCTTGGGAGACTAGGGTTCCAATTTCTCTCCTTTCTTTTCTTTAATCCAAGCTTCTTGTTAGTTATTTGTGTGGAGAGCAAGATTATTTTGGGATCAAGGAAGCTAAGGTAAGCTTTTGGTTTGGTTATTTCTTAGTTTTTGGTGTTGGAGATGTTAGGGTTTGTGATGGTGTTGATTCTTTGGCTTTTATGGTATTGTTGTTGGGTTATTGGGTTATTGATGGTGCAAATTATGGTTTATTGTTGTAGGATTGCTACCAAGAGTATAGAATCAAGGTTTCAAGTGGTTGTAAGTGGAATTTTATTCTTGTGCTCACATGATTATATAGTATTGTGTTTCAAAGGTTTTATTGTTATTCCCTTCATTTGATTCACTATTATGTATTGATACCTTTGTTGTATATTGTGGAGGCAATTGATGTCTCAACTTTGAGAAGGGAATACAAAAGAGAAAGAATATCAAAGTGTTTGATGAAATGTCCCAAAGAAAGAGTTTAAATGTTTTATGGATTGATAGATACATAGTCAGAGATTGCATGCAATTAGTTGATCAACGACCATAGGCTTATATCCCTCAGAGTTGTCGATTTTTATCGATGGGATAAGAGCATCACAGACAGAGTTACTATTGATATCAATCCACCATAGTAAAGAGAAATACCATCTCATTGTTATGCTATTGCTACGATATACATGTTTCAGAGTTGATGGTATTTTATGTTTTCAAAGCCATGTTTTACAGAATATATTATGTGTCATTGCTATGTAAGAGTTCCACTTGCTGAGTTTTATACTCATTTCAGTTATTTCATGTGATGCAGATAAGAGCGACGGACCAGGACGTTGATTGTGGCCCGGAGTCATATGCATACGAAGTTGGAAGGAAGATGTTTTTTTTGCAAGTATTTTTGGATCATGATCATAGGAATGATATTTTGTATTTTGTTATATCATTTGAATGATCATTTATTTACTTTTAAACATTTTATGGTGATGTATTTTGACACTCCTTCCATTTGATAGAAAATTTTAAATTCTGCTGCTATTTTTATTGTTAACGGGTCGAGGTGTCACAATATTTCTTTCTGAAGAACTTTTTATCTTCTTTGGGTCTTCTTTTGTGTTCATATGATTTCTTTCTTCTATCAGTTGGGCCTTGAACATCCTTCTTAGGTTTAGGACAATCAGCAATAAAGTGGCCTGATTTGCCACAGTTGTAGCATGCATTTGATTCATCCTTGGCGTTGTTTCTTTGATATGGTTTCTGGAAGTTCCCTTGATTCTTTCTCATGAACATTCCAAATTTTTTGATAAACAATGACATAGCATCGTTACTCAACTGATCAGCAGATTTATCAACTGAATTGATTTGTTCAGTTCTGACAGCGGCTAGAGCAGTTGTGGCTGCAGAAGTAGATGGTTCTCCTTCTCTGGTCTGCAGCTCAAATTCATAGGCTTTTAAATCAGCAAATAGATCATGGAGTTCTATTTGGTTCAGATCTTTGGACTCCCTCATTGCCATGGTCTTGACATCCCATTCTTTGGGAAGACCTCTCATTACCTTTAGTGCAATTTCTTTGTTGGTATACACTTTTCCAAGTGCATTTAGCTCATTGATGATACTACTTACTCTTTCATCATACTCGTGCATCGATTCTCCTGCTTTCATTTTGATGTTATCAAATTTTTGCACAACAACAGAGAGTTTATTTTCTTTGGTTTGATCATTTCCTTCACACAGCTGGATCAGCTTTTCCCAAATTTCTTTGGCTGTTTTACACATCTTTATTTTGCTGAAAGTTACTTTGTCCAGCGTTTTGTACAGAATGTCTTCAGCCACATTGTCAAGATTTGCTTTTCTTTTGTCTTCAGTTGTCCATTCATCTCTGGGCTTTTCTATTCTTTGTGGTGCCCCTTCTGTGATGACAATTGCTGTATTTGCTTTTAGAATCTTCATGGGTCCATCAGTTATGACATACCACATGTCATCATCTTGTGCTGCTAAATGAGCTTGCATTCTAATTTTCCAATCATCGAATTCTTCTCTGGAGAACATAGGAATTTTTTTGAATGAAGTCATGCTAGCAAGTTTATATATCAAAAGTATTCAAGAACAAGATTCACCCGCTCTGATACCACTTGTTAGGATCGGTTAACGTATCAAAAGTGTTTAGAAGGGGGGGTTGAATAAACACTTACAATAAAAATTGATCTTTTCAAATTTTGAGTTCAGTTTGGTGACAAACTGATTCTTGGAATCTTGTTGATCAATATCAATCAGTTAAACTGAATCAGTTGCGGAAGGTAACTGACTGAAAGATAGAATACAAAAATAAAATGCGTAAGAGTTGTTTCTGAATGTTCGGAGATTTCAATTACTCCTACGTCACCCCTTCTATCACAAGGATATGATATTCACTAAAAGACTTTGATCAAATACAAGAATTGTACTGACTCACTTCAGCTTGGACTTAACACTGCCAAAAACTGAAACTCTTAGTATAACAGAATGTTCTCAGTGCTTAACTGATCTTAGCACTATCGAATTTCAATGTTTATTACAACTTGCTTGTAAGCTCAAATTGTAGCCTTAACTGCTACGAATAAATCAAGTAAGAGGTGAGCTGAGATTTTGACAGAGTGACAGCAAGCTTTTGAATAGTATTCACTTTGTTATAGTTTTCAGCTGCTCTTCTGTCATATTTATATGCTTCTTTTCCAACGGTAACTTGAGATAAATTTGAATCTATGTATCCGTTGATTTCCACTTCATTATTTTTTGAACTTTGTTTGCGGCGTCTTAATTGCTTTAGCCGGAATGCGTTGTTCTAGGTAGTCTCGGTTGTGGTGCGGTGTTTCATATTCAGTTGTAATCTGTTATGTCTCTTTGTTGGTTGAAGGTTCTTTCCCGAGACATCTTCAGCTGAGAGATACTTAACTTTAAGGCATTCGGCTGGATGTATTAACTGATCGGTTTCCAACTGATCAGTCATTCGGTTTCAGTTATTAAGTCCAGTTGCTGAGTTCAGTTGGTTCGTATTTTCAGTTGGTTGATCAGTTTGTCAAACTCCAGAATTTAGTTTCCAACAGCGTGCCTTTGCGTTTTAAACGCACGAATATATGTTGACGACGAAGAACGGAAAAGAACCTTGGCTTGTTTCCACTTGAGCCCTTCGAAAATCCTTGGATGATATGTATATGTGCCGTGTGTTTGTATGAGAGGGGTGGAGAGAGTTTTCAGATTTTTAAAGAGGGTGGTCGATTGTTTGTGGTGTAAAGTGTAGGGTTTTTAACATATTATAGACGTAAAATATACTAATTAATTTACTAACTAGGCCTTAGGCCTATTAAGCCATTAAATTAAGCCCATTAATCTAATTAGGAATTTAATAAAATTTCAACAAGGTTTTTGTTTAAATAAATTTGTGAATTTATTAGCCGGGTTGCCAAAAAGCTCGTATTTTAGTTGAAAAACCAACACCGATAAAATTTACGTCCCGGCGTATAAAATCACGTCAAAACCCCTTTTTTTTCAAAAATAAGAAACCATAAACCATAGTTTAATAATTAAAAATAATTATTTAATAAAAATATTTTACGTTTTTCAGCCCTCGGTCCCCGTTCCTCGTTCGTCACTTGAATATTCCTTAAACATACAATTTTATGCAATATGCCAATTAAATCATTACTAACATAAAATCATGCATGACATATAATTAATTAAGCAATTAAGATAATTTAATTACTCATTTTCATAATTCCTAGATTTGCATGCAGTTGGATTACGTCGTCTTAATTTGGACCTTACAATACCTCCCTCCCTTAAATAAATTTCGTCCTCGAAATTAGAACTTACCGAATAGATCTGGATAGTGACTCATCAAGTCCCTCTCGGTTTCCCAAGTAGCTTCCTCTTCCGAGTGATTCGGCCACTTGACCTTAACAATTGGAATGACTTTGTTTCGCAATCGTCTTTCTTGCCTTGCCAAGATCTGGACAGGTCTTTCCTCATATGTCAAATTTAAAGTAAATTGAAGAGGCTCATAATTAAGTACATGTGACGGATTCGACATGTACTTCCGCAGCATGGAAATATTGAACACATTATGAACTCCTGCAAGCGCTGTTGGCAATGCCACTCTATAAGCTAGTGTCTCAATCATCTCCAAAATCTCGAACGGGCCTATAAATCTAGGACTAAGCTTGCCTTTCTTGCCAAAGCGCATAATACCCTTCATGGGTGCTATTTTCACAAACACATGGTCGCCTACTGCAAACTCCAAGTCCCTTCGTCTTTTGTCCGCATAACTCTTTTGTCCGCTTTGTGCAGTCTTCATTCTATCACGAATTTTGACTACAAGTTCAGTTGTCTCTTCAATCACATCTGGGCCAATATCTCTTCATTCCCCAACCTCGTCCCAATGAATAGGAGACCTACATTTCCTTCCATAGAGCGCCTCAAAAGGAGCCATTCCGATTGATGATTGGAAACTATTATTGTAGGTGAACTCCACTAGAGGTAACTTTGGTTCCCAACTGCCTTGGAAATCAACAACACATGCTCGCAGTAGATCTTCCAAAATCTGTATAACTCTTTCCGACTGACCATCGGTTTGAGGATGGAATGCTGTACTGAACAATAACTTGGTCTCCATCGCTGCATGCAGACATTTCCAAAAAGATGACGTGAATCTCGGATCCCTGTCAGAAACAATAGATACATGAATTCCATGCAGACGAACTATCTCTCGAATATATAAGTCGGCGTATTGAATCATGGTGAAAGTCGTCTTAATAGGTAGAAAATGCGCTGATTTGGTAAGACGATCAACTATCACCCATATAGCATTGAACCCTTTAACTGTCTTTGGCAATCCCACAACAAAGTCCATGGTGACATTTTCCCATTTCCACTCGGGAATAGGGAGTGGCTTCAACTTCCCCGCTGGTCTTCTATGCTCTGCTTTGACTTGCTGACAAATTAAACACTCGGATAAGAATCTCAAAATGTCCCTCTTCATCCCTGGCCACCAATATAACAACTGCAAATCTTTGTACATCTTTGTACTTCCCAGATGGATGGAGTAAGGTGTGTCATGGGCTTCCTTCATAATAAGATCTCTCAAGGAGTCGTTACTAGGAACCCATAGACGATCTCGGTAGCGAACTAAACCATCAACCACTGAATATAAATTCCGGCCCTTGGCTTCATCCCTAGCTCTCCACTTTTGTAACTGCTCATCAGTGGATTGTCCACCTCGAATTCTATCTCTCAAAGTCGACTGGACTGATAATGTGGCAAGATTTGGGGCCTCGCCCCTAGCATACACTGTAAGATCAAACCGCTGTATCTCGGGCTGCAACGGTTTTTGTAGTGATATTTGAGTGATAACTGCTGCTTTTCTGCTCAACGCGTATGCTACTACATTAGCTTTTCCCGGATGGTAGCTAATGTCACAATCATAGTCCTTCACTAACTCAAGCCACCTGCGCTGTCTCATATTCAACTCCCTTTGGGTGAAAAAGTATTTCAAACTTTTATGATCGGTGAATATCTTGCACTTCTCCCCATAAAGGTAATGTCTCCAGATTTTTAGTGCAAAGACTACTGCTGCAAGCTCAAGATCATGAGTAGGGTAATTCTTTTCGTGAATTTTCAGTTGCCTTGACGCATAGGCGATAGCTCGGTCATTTTGCATCAGAACTGCGCCCAAACCAAGTTTAGAAGCGTCGGTATAAAAAACATACTCCCCTTGCCCTGATGGCATAGATAACACTGGCGATGTAATCAAGGCCTGCTTCAGCTTATCAAAACTGTCTTGGCACTCGGATCCCCAAATAAACTTTGCATTTTTCTTCGTCAAGGATGTCAAAGGCACTGCAATAGAAGAGAATCCCTTCATGAATTTGCGATAATAGCCAGCTAGTCCCAAGAAACTGCGAATCTCGGTGACACTCTTCGGTACTGGCCACTCTTTCACTGCTTCCACTTTACTCGGATCAACTTCCACGCCATCACTAGAAATGATGTGGCCTAAGAAAGCCACTCTATCAAGCCAAAACTCGCACTTACTGAACTTTGCATAAAGCTTTCTGTCTTGCAGTACCTGCAGTGCTGTCCTCAAATGGCGACTATGCTCCTCTCTGCTCTTGGAATAAATCAATATGTCATCAATGAAGACAATAATAAACTGATCCAGATATGGCTGTAATAACGATTCATGAGATCCATGAAGATCGCTGGCGCATTGGTCAACCCGAATGGCATGACCATAAACTCATAGTGCTCATATCTTGTGCGAAATGCTGTCTTATGAACATTTGACTCTTTTACTTTTAACAGATGGTATCCAGATCGCAGATCAATCTTAGAAAATATCGATGCCCCTTGCAATTGATCAAACAAATTTTCAATTCTAGGCAGTGGATACTTATTCTTGATGGTGACCCTATTGAGCTCTCGATAATCAATGCAAAGACGCATACTACCATCCTTCTTCTTCACAAATAATACCGGTGCGCCCCATGGAGAATAACTAGGGCGAATAAAACCCTTGTCTAGCAATTCTTGGATTTGATCTTTCAGCTCTTTCATTTCAGCCGGTGTTAGACGATAAGGTGCTTTTGATAAAGGAACTGTGTTCGGCATTAGATCAATAGAGAATTCCACTTCACGATCGGGCGGAATGCCAGAAATGTCTTCGGGAAAGACGCTAGGAAAATCTCTCACAATATCAACATCTTCTAACTTCTGATTGATAGATGCATGTGTGGTGGTGACGCATGCTAGAAAAGCTTGGCATCCCCGCTTAATAAATTTCCTCACACAAAGACAAGAGATGATGTGCGGCTTTTGCTTGTTCCTTGTCGCCTCGAAGACAAAAGATTTACGACTAGGTGGTCTAATAGATACTGATTGCTGACAAAAATCAATCGAAGCTCCATTTGCTGATAGCCAATTCATCCCAAGTATAATATCAAATTCGGGCATAGGAAGCACAATAAGGTCTGTCCGAACCACATCTTTGAATAAACGAAGCTCCAGATTTTTGACAATTTTGGATGTGAGCATAAGATCACCGGATGGAATAGAAACTTTGAAACCCAAACCCATATCTTGAGGAGTAATATTCAGTCTTTTGACGAAGGTTTCAGATATAAATGAATGTGTAGCTCCCGAATCTAGCAATGCGTAGGTAGCTACACCTAGAATGATGATCCTCCCCGTGATGAGTGTAGTGTCTGCCTCTTCCTCAGCTTCTAAAGCATTCATAACATAAGCTCGTGCCGTAGTAGCTGTTTTTCTCTTTGGGCAATCAATAGCTTTGTATCCCGCCTCCTTGCAGTAGAAACATTTGAATGATCCCCATTCACATTTTACCAGATGTAGACGGTTGCACTCTTTGCATGGTTGTCTCTCAGCAGGCTTTTGTGCTCCAGGATTTAGTGGCTTTGGTGGCGCTGGTTTCTTGACTGGACCTTGGGGCTTTTGAGGCCCTTGAGGTCTAGGAGGACTCGTATATGGTTTTTTATTCGGATGATTGTTACTTTGGTGTAGTTGCCTCTTGCGCTGTAGCTCAAAGTCAATGTCCTTCAAGGATTGCTCAGCCTGATATGCATAGGTAACTGCTGTGGCATGATCCACAGGACGCATCATCATAACTTTATCTCGTATGGTAGGCCGCAGACCATCCATAAAGTGTCTAAGCTTCTCTTCAGCATCCCTCCTGGCAATAAGGGGTGCAAAGTGACAACCCCTATCAAATTTCTTGACAAACTCAGTAACAGTCGAGTCTCCCTGCCGGAGGCTCATAAACTCTCTCTTCAGCCGTCCTCTAACATCAGCAGTAAAATACTTCCCATAGAATATTGTTTTGAACTGAGCCCAAGTAAGTGTAGCAAGGTCAACACCCTGCTCAGCTCCTTCCCACCATAAAGAAGCATCATCCCTCAACAGATAAGTGGTACACCTCACACGGTCCGCATCTCCCATATCTATATAGCGAAAGTGTACCTCAAGAGAACGAACCCATCCCTCTGCAGCAAAAGAGTTGGTAGTGCCAGAAAATTCCTTTGGCCCTAGCCTCCGGAACTGATCATAAATGTCGTGCTGTGGCCTAGGTGCCTGCTGCAACTACTGTTGTTGCATCTGTTGTAACTGCTGCTGAAGCTGCTGCAATAACTGTTGCTGCTGTATCTGCTGCTCGAAGAGACGAGCCATCCCTTCCAAAGCACGAGTAGCAGCATCTGGTGGTGGTGGTGGAGGTCCATTCCCTTGACTATTCCCTCGACGATTAACATTGTTCTCTCCTTGGTTCTCATTGACAGGGGCACGTCTAGGAGGCATTTTATCTGAACGTTTTCCAAATTCTAACGTAACCAACATGCATTTAAATCTAAGTTCTCTAATCATGCGACATATCCTATCCCATAAAGCAATTTAAGCATGCAAAGCATAAATAATTAAAAAGTTCGTAAACATGTACAATAAGCATAATATTCATGAAGTCATGCAGGTAACATCATACTGAATCATATAAAGCATGTAAAAACTTACAACTTTGAAGCTTGACGACTGTTCTTCCCGGCGCTGATGGTGGCACAACCCTTTACAGGACCTTTGCTCTAATACCAACTGAAACGTCTGCCCTTTTTATTGCTTTAAAAGTACTAGAATATTTTTTTAAACACTCAATTTTCGATCATATACATAAACCTCAAGAAAATATTTTTATAAAATATTTTACCCTTTAAAATAAAACATCATCCAACTAGCACATTAAAAATCAAGTGCAATAGTCATAAAATGAAATCGTCACATATTTTACCAAATCTAAAAAGCAATAAATTTGAAAAGTATAGCTCATACTAAACCTCTCAAAAAATCTCTCAAAAGCATAAATAAATAGTCTTAAAATTTTTAACATAAATCATGAGTCATAAATCATAATGCGGAAAAAGTAGAAGCGCTGGTCCTCGGGTTGTGTGCGCCTTCAGTCCAGTCAAATCATCCGTCAAGACCTCCCTCAACCTCACCTTCATCCATCACACCCAATGAGTCTAAAGACTCAACACACCATAATCTTTATAACAAATAATACGTAATACAGTCAACATATAACAGTGAAAAATAGTTGTACTTAAAATATCATTTTCATGAAGATGCATAAATTTCAAACATGACCATTTTCATAAATATTTTCATGATGCATAAACTTTAAATAGAAATATTTTCATAATGACGCATCACATAAACCTTAACCTTTTTTCCTTTTTCCTTAACATGACATAACATAAAACCTTTTTCATGATCATAAACATTTTTCCTTTTCCTTTTCCTTTGTTGAATTCAGATCGTTAATTGTGACTTTCCTCATCATGACATAAACCTCAAAAGTCGATGGATCCATCTACATGTAACCACAGTACTGGACGACGGGGACATCAGCGACACTTTCACCCGTCAACTGAGCCTTGGCTTATCCTTTTTCGAATAGAAATACGATCGTCGGGGCTCCCTCTGGGGCCTTTTCGCATAAATGGGCTCCGTTTGGGGCCTTTTCCCCTCACGATATTCACATTCTTACCGTTACCACATATTCGTAATGATGGAAACACGATCGTCGGGCTCCCACTGGGATCGTAACCCTCAGGATATCTCCAACATTAACGAATTAGTCACAATTACTTCACTTCCTTCAACGTTTAACATTCTCATCACTTTATAAAATCATGCATAACATAACATTTTCGTTTTTGAAACCAAGCATGCAACATGTCTTTTAAATGTCTTCCTTAAATCATAAAAATTCCTTAGACATTTAAAAATCATAATTTAACCATGAACATTTCATAAACATTTAAAAAAAATCAAAATATCATAAAAACAGCATTTAGGGCACTGCCATGACCTTTACAAATTTTTAGGTGAAAAAAGACCGTTTTAACCTTGGACTCGACATTTTACGGTTTTGACTATTTTCTTGATTTCTTGACTATAACATGTCCCAAATAATTATTTAAACTTACATGAATTTTTCCATAATTTTATTTTGCCTAAATATTAGACTTTTTCGTTTATCTTTAATTAATTGTTTTGACGGTGTTTTAATCCCGAAAAATCCCAAACTTTAATATAAAATTCCTAAATTCATAATTTAGTCTTTTAATATTATTTTAGCCCTTATGAACCACGACTCGACCCCCGTAAGCCGTTTTTCAATTTTAATTAATTAAAAAAACTAAGTTGACACCTAAACTTCGATCCCAAGCCAACTTTCGATTTTCATGAGTTACCCCCGAACCATGTTGATCAAAAACTTGCACAACATCCTAAAGTACCCTACTGGACCCTAATTTCACCAAGAAACCCACGCCAACCCCAAAAACGTTAGCCCCCACTAACCCCCTAAGCTGGCCGAGAACCCTTATGGCAATAGGACTCTATAATTTGCATCCCAACCCTTACCAACGAGCCCAGCCCCAAAACCAACAACCCTGGAACCCTCCTAGGACTCTAGTGCATCCCCTTAGCCCGGCCCTTGAACCACAGACCGAGCCCCAAGCTCCTCGAAGCCACGCGAACCCTGCGCAACTTTGGGGTAGCTTCTCGGGTAGAGTCCTAGCATGGCTAGGACTCTTCCCCAACCCCTAACTCGAGTCCTAGACTCTCACCCTGACCCATGACAGCCCCTGGCCGAGCCCTGGCCCAAGCCAAGGCCAAGCCTCCCCATTGAACATGGAACCCGATCACCCCAAACCCCTTGACAGAAATTTGCTTTAGTTCTTGTTTCTTTGGTGATTGCCGAGAGTCTAGTGAGTGTTTTAGGACCTTAAATCATGCATAAACACTACTAGTTCATACCTAAGACCATGGCAGCCCCTTTACATGATCAAAACATGAGTTTGCATCAAAAATCTTAAGTTTTCCTCCATGTGCATGTCATATCCCGAAAATACAGAAAAATAAATCATGTTCTTTATGCATACAATATTTAAACAATATTATGATATGATGGATGAGAAAAAGAGATGTATGGCATGCCTTTGCGTTTTAAACGCACGAATATATGTTGACGACGAAGAACGGGAAAGAACCTTGGCTTGTTTCCACTTGAGCCCTTCGAAAATCCTTGGATGATATGAATATGTGCCGTGTGTGTGTATGAGAGGGGTGGGGACAGTTTTCAGATTTTTAAAGAGGGTGGCCGATTGTTTGTGGTGTAAGTGTAGGGTTTTTAACATATTATATACGTAAAATATACTAATTAATTTACTAACTAGGCCTTAGGCCTATTAAGCCATTAAATTAAGACCATTAGTCTAATTAGAAATTTAATAAAATTTCAACAAGTTTTTTGTTTAAATAAATTTGTGAATTTATTAGTCGGGTTGCCAAAAAGCTCGTATTTTAGTTGAAAAATCAGCACCAATAAAATTTACGTCCCGACGTATAAAATCACCTCAAAACCTTTTTTTTTTCAAAAATAAGAAAACCATCAACCATAGTTTAAATAATTAAAAATACTTATTTAATAAAAACATTTTACGTTTTTCAGCCCTCGGTCCCCGTTCCTCGATCGTCACTTGAATATTCCTTAAAAATACAATTTTATGCAATATGCCAATTAAATCATTACTAACATAAAATCATGCATGACACATAATTAATTAAGCAATTAAGATAATTTAATTACTCATTTTCATAATTCCTAGATTTGCATGCATTTAGATTACGTCGTCTTAATTTTGGACCTTACAGTTTGGTTGTAAGGATCTAACATCATACACTTAAGTCAGCAATTCACGGTAGACAGGAGCTTGGAAAAATATATTTGAACTAATAAATGACATAATAAATAAAGGACAAAATGCAAAATATGTCGGGGCCTCCCCACAGACCGAGCACTAATCCATTTGCTAAATACCTCATGACATTATATCTATATGTACAAAAATGACATTCTTAAGAGTTGAATCATTGAATTTTCTTAGAAATACGTTAATCTATATTACATTTCCCATGTATACACAGAAGATTCAAATGAAAGGTAAAAAAACATACGATTGGCGAACGAAATGATTTAAATATTGTAAAAACAAAAACTCAAACTACCACAAAAATTGTGAAGTAGTAACATAGTTTAGTTCTATCGAGGTAGACTAAATTCAGGGGATTCAATCGAGAGAGTAGGGACAGTCTAAGATTGAACACGCAGTTAGTTGAGTCGATACGAAGCCCGAGATAGTGCTCTCGGAAAATTTCGCGAAGTCTCCTGTGAAATTATCGTTGTCGTTCGCATCCGATATCAAGAGGACGTGAAACGAGGCCACGATAAATATGACGTGGTCTCCTTTCATTTGTTGAAGATGGTGCGTGGAACATAGTTGAAGAGAACCTACTCTTCTATTGAAACTTCTATACGTACCGTATCTTGCTAAACCTGCATCCCAAGCATTATCCTATAACCCGTATTTACTCATGATAACCTTCTTCCATAGTGTTTCCTCCTCAACAGAGCAACTCCACCATCATTTCCCTATAATGGCCATATTCCTCAAACAAATATTTTCAATACCCAAACCCCCACTTTATTTTGGTTTACAAACTTGATCTCACACAAGCATATGGAGTGTGAATTTCCATCATAGAAAATCTCTCATAGTCCTTCCCATAATCTTCGTTATATCCTTAATGATCCGAAAAAGAGACATGAAGTACATTGGTAACACTTTCAGAACCACATAAATCACAGTTAATTTCCCCCCACCCCCGACAAAAATCCAAACCCTCTCTTTCTTTCGGTTTTCAAACTAGATCTCACACAAGCATATGGCAATGTGAATCTCCATCATAGAAAATATGTCATTGTCCTTTCCATAATCTCCACTATAAAAAGAGATATGAAGTACATTGTTGGTAACACTTTTAACACCGCAGAAATGAAAGTTAATTTCCCCTAAACACCCCCCGACAAAAAAGCTTTCTTCGAACTTGCCAGCTTCTTAGACATCTTAGGTAAAACAGATTCTCAAAACGATATTTTCATCAAATCTCCGCCTAGAGGAACCCCAAAGGTATGTAATGGTCCAACTTTCCTTCCCACAACCAATCTCTCGAGCTAACTCTTCCTTTTGTCCTTCCACACAATTAAGGCCAAGCAGGGCACTTTTTCCATATTGATCTTCAAACATGACATTTGACAAAATTAGTTTAAGATATCTACTACAAACCTCAAATGACTGTCATTGTTGACAAAGAACAGAGTATCATTCACAAACTGGATATGTGACTGCTCTTCTCGCTTTTTGCCTACTTACAGACCCCGAATGATGTTCTTTTCCTTGGCTTTTTTAATCAATATCCCAGCACTTCTGCAGTCAAATTAAACCGGAAATGTGAAAGTTGATCGCATTGTCTGAGTCCTTGCTCACCTTTAAATTTACCTCTAGACTTATCATTGATAAGAATTGAAAATGAGACAGTAGAAACACAACCCCGAATCCACTTTCGCCATTTCTGTCCAAACCCTTTTTTCAATAGAACATAATCCACAAAACTCAGTCCACATTATCAGAAGCCTTCTCAAAGTCGACTTTAAACACATACCCCTTCTTCTTTTTCCCCTAAACTCTTCCACCACCTCATTAGTTATAAGGCAACAATCAAGGATATGTCTCCCTTCTATGAAAGCATTTTGAGTCAGCTATTGTGGTGGGTAAAACTTTCTTCAACCAATTTGCTAAGAACTTAAAAATAATTTATAAAAGTTGGTTGTCAAGCTGATAGACCTAAAATCTTTTACCTTAATTGAATCTTGTTTTTCGGTATCAGGAAAGTGTATGTCTCATTAGCAATACCATTTTATCTCTCTTAAAGAATTCATCAAAAACCTTCAACAGATCTCCTTTCACCACATCCCAACAATCTTGAAAAAATGTGAACGTAAAACCATCTGGGCTCGGAGCCTTTTCTCCATCACTCTCAAGCACTGTTATTTTAATCTCATCATTTGAGAAAGATCTCTCCAACTCTACTCTATCCTCACCACTGATAGAGCACCATTCTACTTCTTCTATTCCCCAACCTCTTATCCCCGGAAATGTATAGTTTTTTGAAACACTCAACTATTGTCAACTCAAACTCCTCACTGTGTGATGTTATCGACCCATCCATCAGCTCCAATTTATCAATAGAAGACCTTCTCCTACGATAATTTGTAAGGAGTGAAACAATTGTTTGTTTTCATCCCTTCACTTAACCATTTCGCTTTCGCTTTTTAATTGTCTATTTGATTTCTTCGATACTCTTCTAGTGCACATTTGGTTTCCTATCTCTCGATTGCAAACTCATCTGACACCTGACCTTTATGTTCTTGCTCATCCAACAGTTGGATTTTATTTTCTAACTCCGCCACTCTCATTCCAACGTTCCCAAACACCACTTTATTCCAACTTAACAGCTCAATTTTGAGACTTTAAGTTTCCTCATAAATTTTTACCATTCTCAACCCTGAACATCTGAATTGCTCCACCAAGATAAGACTGCCGATTTAAAACTGTGATGTTTCAACCACACATTCTCGATTCTAAAAGGTGAACGACCTCACTTTGCCTTTGAAGTATCTAGGGTTACCAGAAAATGATTTGATGTCATTCTGGGTAAAATTGTTTATCTGTAACATGGAAATGTTTCCACCCATCTCCCTAAAAACAAGAAATTGTCCAACCTGAAACAAATAGGGGACGCCCTCAAGTTCGACCAAGTAAACTTTGCATTCAACAAAGGTGGATCATACAGCTCCAAATTCTCCTGATCAACGAATCCAAACACTTCATGCTCATAGTTAAGGCTCTACGGTTCATTTTTTCACATAAAGATCTCATACCAAAAGTTCCCCCCCCCCCCCCCCCTAAACACTAGTTATCCACTACTCTTAGTCATGCCAAATCATCCCAAATTATGTCTGTCCCTTGGCTTGCAAGATCCGTAAACTGCTGAAAACACAATCTGTTACCATCTTCCGTTTCAATTTGTATTGAAACTAAGAATTTTCCAATCATATTATCTGTAACCGAAACCAATCTAGGGTCCCATAATACCATGATACCCCTGATCTACCTATAACATGTGGTAATATCCCTTCAAGAAACCTCAACTTCCAAAAAAAATTGCAATAAATCTCCTATCCACTGACTCTCTTAATTTCTTGAAGAGCAACTATATCCGGTTTTCCGTAATCCTTCCGGAAAATTGCTTGAACTAAATCCCTACATATACCCGACCCTACTCCCTATATTCCAAGAGCAAATCTTCATTCAATCATTGTGGGGCCCATATGAGATGATCCTTTCTAATAATTTATCACAAAAATCAACCTCTTTAACTCCTGAATTTGTTAATTCTCGATGTGTTCCCTCCTTCATTCATCAGAGAGTTTCTCAACCCCCAGTCTAGACAAGCAATCCTCACTACCAGCCCATCCTGGAAAACCACCACCTTATCCACTTTTCACCCGTCAATGATTGCACGCTCTCTCTTGATATCCCCTTGGATAGAACCAAATCAGAAAAAGACGAAGGAAATAAGGAGTTAAGAAAGAAGGATTGTTTTAGAAGTGACTTCTGACAAAAAGAAAGCCTCTCCCACTTTGGGATCCGAAGAATCCTCTGTACACGGCATTCGCAATTTCTGAGCACCCAGAGAAGATGCAAAAAGACCTCGTATGTCCTCCATTACCAAACAAGTAGGCATTGAGATATCTGAACCAACTGGGCTGCCAAACACGGATGTTTCTGAGCTCTCTCCAAGACTATCTTCGATCACATCATTGTGTATTTGATCCTCACATTCACCAAGACATCCGCCACCTAACGTTTGATCCCCCATCCTCAGTGGATCTTTCTTTGATAAGTCATCCGCATACGAGATGTTTCTACCACCTGTTGTATAGTCCTTTCTTCTATAGCACATTCTCAAAAGTCCGCTCTGATGCCCTTCTCCGTAACACACAGCTAAGCAGTTCTGCACCTCCAACCGCTTGACTTGTTTATATTCTGAAAGGATACACTGCTGAAATCATTTACCTTTTGATGAATAATTCTCTTGAGAATATTGATATTTTACCTCCTAAAATCGGTTCTGACCCAAAATACTTGTTGCTGAACTTGCCCCATTCCTTTAAGATTATCCTGCTGTTGGTTTTCACTGACAAACAAACCCATGCCTTCGATATTGTGAATATTGTTAGAGTAGGTGCCCGACAAGCCAACTTGTGGCTAGGGCTTTTATTGACTCTAATGCAAAACAATATTTATTTTAATAATATTTTACGATTTTATTCGATTATGGCATTATACTTTATCTGTATACCCATGCAAGCTGCATAGATAAAGTTCTTGAATATACAATAGGTACCATGAGGTCTGCGTCACAACGTAAGATCATGAAACTCATTAGGAAGTGTACCGTTTATTCTAAACAGGATCCTAGTCGATTCAGCCGCCTAAAACAAGGATAAAGGTTGCTCGAGCTTGAGACTAGCATTTGTGGTGTAAACGCCATGTTTCATTGGCAAGGGCATGGAGATGTCCATTCACACAGATGGGTGATCATGTGATGATGCACTGAACAACCCTCCCTCGGACTATCCAAGTGGTTCTCACTCATCGAGTGGAATAGTCCGCGGTTATGGTTGTACACCATTAGTCCTTTGACCCGGGATAATGTAGAGGCTATACGTACTAGCATGCACTTTGATCCGTTTACCGACTCAATCGAGGGTCATCAGGTAGCGAGGTTGGGTGTAGTTACAAAATACGTAGGAGCAAATGCATTGTAATCGGGGATTCATAGTTCGCCTACAGGTGAAGATATCCTATGTGATCTGATGAGTTAATAGTGCAAGGAGTCTCTGGCCAGAGCAAGAAATGTGCTTTAGGGAAAGGTGTTTTCTTAGTTGCACATGCCATGCCACTATTAGTACTCAAAGATAAATCACATCGTTATCGAACTCATATGCAACTCTCGATATATCAATGGTTGAAGATTCGATCGGGATATATGTGTTGAAGGGACCGTACTGTACGCTAACCATGACTAAAGGTTCTTGCAGGCACTATCAGTGATACCTAGGGGATCATGGGGCGATGCTACTAGACGCTCTTATCATGATCCGATGGGTGCAATCAGAAATGAGTTCTGACATTCTTGATCAAGGAGTTGATGAAAAGAATGGGGTTAACTAGAGTAAATCCGAATAAGAATAAATGTTATTCTGAATCACATGGAGATGTGAACTCACGGCTAGCTGTATCCCTGAACCATTGAAGGTCACACAAGTATCGGATTCTGTGTTCCCGTTGAGATAGTCAAATTTCAAGGAGTTGGAATTCGGCGACTATAGTTTGATGGGGATCAAACAGGAAGCTTATAAAGGAGTTTATGAGCTGATTCCATATGATGGAAGAAGTGGAAGTTAGCATTATTTCTAAATAAGGAAGGAGAATGGAACTGCCTGTTTTGTGAAGGAGTTCACTAAAACTGGCAGCTGCCAAATATGGTAACTGTCATATATGGCAAGTTCCAAATTTGGTAAATGAAAATTTTGACCTTCGAAATTTTCGATTTTCATTATATGAACAAGATTTTTATCCTTGGTACATCGGCGCTCTGGGATCGTCGTTCGGGGTTATAATGAGTTCGGAATCATTTTTTTAGTGAATTTGAAATTTGCTAATTAAATGATTGTGCTAGTAGTGGTGACTACTAACTTGCACAAATTCTCATATATGTTCTAGAGAAGTCTAGAATTAAATTAACCAAGAAGTTAATTTTATAATTAAATAATGGTTATTTAATTTAATTAATATACATGTATATATTTTATATGGAGATATAAAATATGTGTATATGATATTATTATATCATGTATTATTAAAGGTTAATAAATACATTATATATTAATAATATGAGAGTTTAAATATAATGAAATTATAAGAGTCTTTGTGGGAAAGGGATTCCTAATTAGATTAGGAGTCTCATTCTATAAATACAACATTATGGCTCATTCTTGGGAGATGAAAAATTGCACACACAAAATCACCACAAATTCTCTCCAATATCTCCTTGAAAGTCACGGCAACATCATGAGAATTGGAATGAAATTTTGGCCAAAACAAATTAGATTTGTTTTAATTATGGATTAAGAATCCATAATATTGCTTAATAATTGATTAAGAATTAATTAGCCAAAGACCATGATTTTTGAAGGATGGAACTCTCGGCCATCTCTTGAAAATTGAGGGAAAAAATTTGGCCACAAGTTTCTTCCACCGCCGTGTCGCTTCGTCTCCGGATTTTGAAAATTCGTAGGATACAGTCTCAACGCGCAAATCGTTTGGATTTTCTAGTGCAAACCAAACGAGGAAAACAGTTTTCGATCGTGGACCTAATTAGGCGATCAAAGGAGAAGAGCCGTTCGTAGAGATTTACAAGAAGAGCTATATCCGCTTAAACATCGGAATAGTTTGGAGTCCAGCGTTAAGAACGCAAAGGTATAATTCTAAACACCCTATGGATATTTTGAACACACGACGCCCAAGAACAAAATATTTTAAACTTCCGCTGCATCTTGGGTGCGAGAAAACGATGTCCCAACAGTGGTATCAGAGCCAGGTTATTCTCAATCGTGTGTTTTAATTAAATTGTGTTGAGTTTATTATTTCTAACCGCGTAAAAATTTTTATGAAAAACGCCCCTAAAATTATTTTTGAAAAATCTGTTTTTGAAAAATAAAAAATAAAAATTTGGTCTGCTTGGAACAGTTCCAGGCAGACGCGCGCAAAGGGCAGCGCACAGCGCCTTTGGTCTGCTTGGAACAGTTCCAGGCAGACGCGCGCAAAGGGCAGCGCGCAGCGCCGCGCGCTGTGCGCATCGTGCGGGCCAGGCGCCAGGCGGCGCGCGCGCAGGCGCCGCACGGTAAGCGCTCAGCGCGCGCGCAGGCGCCGCACGGCAGGCGAGCGGGCGCGCGCACGGCGCCGCACGGCCTGCGCGCCTATACGAGCAGCCAGCGCACAGCGCGGCCGCCAGCGCCTGATCGGATCGGGCAGCGGGCGGGCGGCGCGGACGGGTACCTGGGAACATCTCGGGCACCGCGCTGGGTTGTGGGTTTGAATTGTTCGGGCCGAGGGCGATTTTCTGATTTTTTTTAAATTTTGGTTTAAATTGATATTTTATGAAAATACGGACGATTTTACCCCTACAATAATTTTTATAAAATCAATTTTTAACAAAATAAAAAAGTGTTTTTTTAATTTGATAATTATGGCGGTTAGTGATAATTTACGAGATACACGATTTATTGATGATATGTGATATTATCGGATTTATATAATATATGATATTATATGTTAAAAGGATGATCGAGAGCCATGACCAATGTGCTAGGTGTATGTTAGGATATTTTACGTGTTGTTTTTTTTATTATTTGATAATTAAAAGTGGACCTGATTTATGGTCCGTTCTCACCCCCTAAATTTGTATCCCAATGTGCCTTGGATATTTAATGTAAATATTAGAATTAGTGGGAGATCAAGATTCGAAGACGGTGGGACCGATCCTCGAAAAGAGTTTTGAAGATCGAAGACATGTAAAATATTGGAAGCTTATGTAATATTGCATTTGCATCACTGCATTTACCTAGGTTATGGACATGGATCCGTATGTGGCTCGTACGGATCAATTAACTCTCGGTTATCGATCATCCTTTATTATTTATAATGTATGTGATATATTATAAATAATCAGTATGTGCGTTATTATTAATATTAATGACAAGAGTTGCATGAATCCGGCAATCATACAAAACAATCATGGCACGAGTTTTTAAAATTAATGATGAGACAAATTTTAAAATTAAAATCCCTCATTTTGTATGAGATCCAAAATTTAAATCAAGCCCATTAAAAGGATAATTAAAAGAAAGTTTAATAATTCCTTGCCTTCCATCAACGGTGGTTGCATGATGAACGCTACCCGCGGTCAGTGTCTGGCTCATATTATTGGGGAGGCTTGGACGCCGGAAAGCTGTGACTTCCACTGACATATTTGATGTGAACTACGTGGAACTCCCATGACTTCGGCTCATATTATTGGGGGATCTCATGGCGACCGTCCATTAAGGTTCAACATTGATGGGCCAGGCTCGACACGTGAAGAGAAAGGGGATCATATTATTGGACCCTCCTCAAACGTGAGGCAAAATTACGTAAGGGTTGCAAGGAGTTGCAAATGGGCTCTACCTTTTGGAAGTTATGATTGACTGATATTATTCGGGATCATAATTTTGCAATTGGGCCTTGCGTACTCACTAAGAAAATTGGATTTCCCGTTTGTCATCAGAGGGTGGTGAACATGTCAAAATAGTGGGAGGCAATTCGTAAAAACAAAAGTCCATATTTTACGTCTTACAAAATATTTTAAAATAGTCTGTAACATTTATTCTGTTTCCATATCAGTATATTTACGATTTCGTCACGTAATCCATTTCTATCATTAAAACAAGCTAACCAAACACCAATTTTCAAGATTGACCGAGAAAATTGTTCTAAATTCGGAGAGAATAGCATACACACTAATTTTAGTTTTGCTGAACTGACAAAACATGCAAGATGGTAGGACCATAGGGTGCAAGCTAAAGTGTAATATGCTTGCTTCTATGTCAAATGAACTGTAGAGACAGTTTGAGAAAATTTTGAATGCTGTTGACATTCAAATACACATGCAAGAGTTGCATAGTGCACAAAACTCACATAATGATGCACGCCACTTTCAAGGAACACATGACTACACTCATACAAGATGGGGCCCTTGCCCATGAGCATGGTGTAAGTATGATTTGGCCTAATGAGAAGGTGGTGGGCCTGGAATTTGACAAGACCCGATAATTTAGAACATGTATATTTCACTGCAAGAAGTGTGGACATAAGAAATTATCTGGGCCAGAAATGTTTTGGCAATGATAAGTGCATGTCCAAGTAACATAATTTCAACAACAACCAAAAGAAAACAAGATAGTCTAAACCAAGCACATTTTTGACACGTTAGGCTAGGACATATTTCTCAAAGAAGGATCCACAAGCTAGTGGGAGAGGGCATGTTTGACTCGTCAGACATAAACTCTCTAAGAGACGTGTGAGTCATGTCTGAAAGGAAAAATGACTAAGGCCCCTTTCCTAGGGAAAGTGGAACGTGCACATGATCTGTTGGATTTGATCCATACAAATGTGTATGGCCCGCTAAGTGTTAGCACGAGATTTGGCCATATCTACTTCATTACTTTTACCAATGACCATTCGAGGTTTGGATATGTGTATTTAATGAAATACAAGTCTGAAGCCTTTGAAAAGTTCAAAGAATTCATAGCAGAAGTAGAGAAACAATTAGGAAAGAGTATTAGAACACAACGATTAGATCGAGATGGAGAATACTTGAATACTGAGTTTCAAGACTACCTTAAAGAGAATGAGATTCTCTCACGGTGGA
Organism: Primulina tabacum; assembly: GCF_025594145.1. Taxonomy (NCBI): domain Eukaryota; kingdom Viridiplantae; phylum Streptophyta; class Magnoliopsida; order Lamiales; family Gesneriaceae; genus Primulina; species Primulina tabacum. The sequence continues at coordinate 6,703,514 of NC_134566.1, forward strand.
CTCCGCCTGCTACACCCTAGTTGAGGTGTGTCAAAATGTCGTAATCGGACATTGATGGACATTGTCTGATTTATGACGGGATTCACTGAGCTGCCGCCATCCCTGTGAGGATATGCGCTTGAAGCAGCGGCAAGGTTGTTGAATCAAGTCCATACAAAGGCAGTGAATAAAACTCTATTTGAGATATGGATGGGAAAGCCGCCCAAATATTCTTATCTAAGAATATGGGGTTGCCTTGCTTATGTGAAGCAGGCAGTGGGAGACAAATTGGATAGTAGAGACAATTTTTGCTATTTTGTGGGATATCCAAATAACTCTGTTGGATACTACTTCTATTTATCCTAAAGAAACAAAGGGGTTTCTTTCAAGGAATGCCACCTTCTTAGAGAAGGAGTTTCTATTAGATAGAAAATATAGGATGATAGAACTCGATGAGATTCGAGAACCACCCACTACACAAGTAGTAGAATCCACACCCCAACAGCCAATCAAAGAAACACAAGCTCTTAGAAGATCCGAAAGGATCTCGAGGCCGCCTAATAGGTTGAGCCTGCTTCTTGAAGAGGGCCAAGGTGAGCCCATTCCTGGATGTGATTCAAGAAATTTCAAGGAAGCTTTATCTGATGCCGATTCATCTAAATGGCTTGAAGTCATGCAGTCCGAGATGGACTCCATGTATTCGAACCAAGTGTGGTCCTTAGTAGATCCACCTCAGGGAATTGTTCCCATAGGATGCAATTGGATTTACAAAAGGGAAACTTGGAACGGATGGGAAGGTGGTGACCTTCAAAGCTAGACTGGTAGCAAAAGGATATACTCAAAGACAAGATATTGACTTTGAGGAAACCTTTTCTCCAGTCGCAATTTTCAAGTCCATTAGGATACTGCTAGCCATAGCAGCATGGTGTGACTATGAAATATGACAGATGAATGTGAAGACAATGTTCCTTAATGGGAATATTAAAGAGGAGATTTACATATCTCAAACTGAAGGATTCACATCAGTAAGAAGTTAGCATAAAGTATGCAGACTTCTGAGATCTATTTATGGACTCAAACAGGCATCAAGGAGCTGGAACCTCAGATTTGACAACAATATCAAAGAGTTTGATTTTATCAAAAAAAATCCCGAGGAACCTTGTGTATACAAGAAAGTTAGTGGGAATGTAGTGACATTCCTAGTGCTTTATGTTGATGACATACTACTCATTCGGATCGATGTAGGGATGTTGCAGTCAACTAAAGTATGGTTAGTTGGTAAGTTCTCCATGAAGGATATGGGTGAAGCATCATATGTATTAGGAATATAGATCTATAGAGATAGATCAAAGAGAATGCTAGGGCTCACCCAATCCACATATATCGATACCATACTAAGGAGATTCTCTATGGAGGAGTCCATGAGAGGATATCTCCCAATGTCTCATGGTTTGAATCTATCCAAGTCTATGTGCCCTAAGACTGATGAAGAGATAGAAACCATGAGCCGCATTCCAGATGTGACTGCCATAGGCAGTATTATGTATGGTATGATATCTACTCGATCTGATGTGGCATTTGATGTTGCCAGTTGATATCAGTCGAAAATCCCGGTCCACTGCATTGGAAAGCAGTGAAGGACATTCTTAAGTACTTAAGAAGAACTAAGAATTTGTTTTTGGTATACGGGAGTGGAGAACTAAAATTGGAAGGCTACATTGATTCTAGCTTCCAAACAGATGTGGATGATTCGAAATCAACCTCTTGATTTGTATTCAAGCTCAATGGTGGTGCTGTCTCTTGGAAGAGTTCCAAGCAAGACACCACAGCGGATTCAACCACTGAGGTCGAATACATAGCTGCATTGGCTGCAGCAAAGGAGGGTGTTTGGATGAGGAATTTCATCCAAGAGTTTGGTGTCATTTCTCAAACAGTTGATCCAGTCCCGGTCTACTATGACAACACCGGTGCCGTAGCGCAAGCAAAGGAACCGAGGTCTCATCAGCGATCCAAACAGATACTGAGGAAGTTTCACATAATCCGGGAGATTGTGGGAAGAGGAGACATTTCGGTAGAGAGTGTCGCCTCCGCAGATAACGTTGCTGATCCACTGACGAAGCCCCTGCCAGGACCATTGTTTGAGAAGCATCGCGAAGCAATGGGTCTAAGATCTATGGGTAGTTGGCTATAGGGCAAGTGGGAGATTATTATAGTAGGTGCCCGGCAAGCCAACTTGTGGCTATGGCTTTTATTGACTCTAATGTAAAACAATCTTTATTTTAATAATATTTTACGATTTTATTCGATTATGGCACTATTATCTGTATACCCATGCAAGCTGCATAGATAAAGTCCTTGAATATACAATAGGTACCATGAGGTCTGCGTCACAACGTAAGATCATGAAACTCATTAGGAAGTGTATCGTATATTCTAAAAAAGTTCCTAGTCGATTCAGCCGCCTAAAACAAGGATAAAGGTCGCTCGAGCTTTAGACTAGCATTTGTGGTGTAAATGCCATGTTTTATTGGCAAGGGCATGGAGATGTCCATTCACACAGATGGGTGATCATGTGATGATGCAGTGAACAACCCTCCCTCGGACTATCCAAGTGGTTCTCACTTATCGAGTGGAATAGTCCGCGGTTATGGTTGTACACCATTAGTCCTTTGACCCGGGATAATGTAGAGGCTATACGTACTAGCATGCACTTTGATCCGTTTACCGACTCCATCGAGGGTCATCAGGTGGCGAGGTTGGGTGTAGTTTCGAAATACGTAGGAGCAAATGCATTGTAGTCGGGGATTCATAGTTCGCCTACAGGTGAAGATATCCTATGTGATCTGATGAGTTAATAGTGCAAGGAGTCTCTGGCCAGAGCAAGAATGTGCTTTAGGGAAAGGTGTTTTCTTAGTTGCACATGCCATGCCACTATTAGTACTCAAAGATAAATCACATCATTATCGAACTCATATGCAACTCTCGATATACCAATGGTTGCAGATTCGATTGGGATATATGTGTTGAAGGGACCGTACTGTACGCTAACCATGACTAAAGGTTCTTGCAGGCACTACCAGTGATACCTAGGGGATCATGGGGCGATGCTACTAGACGCTCTTACCATGATCCGATGGGTGCAATCAGAAATGAGTTCTGACATTCTTGATCAAGGAGTTGATGAAAAGAATGGGGTTAACTAGGGTAAACCCGAATAAGAATAAATATTATTCTGAATCACATGGAGATGTAAACCCACGGCTAGCTGTATCCCTGAACCATTGAGGGTCACACAAGTATCGGATTCTATGTTCCCGTTGAGATAGTCAAATTTCAAGGAGTTGGAATTTGACGACTATAGTTTGATGGAGATCAAACAGGAAGCTTATAAAGGAGTTTATGAGCTGATTCCATATGATGGAAGAAGTGGAAATTAGCATGATTTCTAAATAAGGAAGGAGAATGGAACTGTCTGTTTTGTGAAGGAGTTCACTAAAACTGACAGCTGCCAAATATGGTAACTGTCATATATGGCAAGTTCCAAATTTGGTAAATGAAAATTTTGACCTTCGAAATTTTCGATTTTCATTATATGAACAATATTTGTACCCTTGGTACATCGGCGCTCTCGGATCGTCGTTCGGGGTTATAATGAGTTCGAAATCATTTTTTAGTGATTTTGGAATTTACTAATTAAATGGTTGTGCTAGTAGTGGTGACTACTAACTTGCACAAATTCTCATATATGTTCTAGAGGAGTCTAGAATTAAATTAACCAAGAAGTTAATTTTATAATTAAATAATGGTTATTTAATTTAATTAATATACATGTATATATTTTATATGGAGATATAAAATATGTGTATATGATATTATTATATCATGTATTATTAAAGGTTAATAAATACATTATATATTAATAATATGAGAGTTTAAATATAATGAAATTACAAGAGTCCTTGTGGGAAAGGGACTCCTAATTAGATTAGGAGTCTCATTCTATAAATACAACATTAGGGCTCATTCTTGGGAGATGAAAAATTGCACACACAAAATCACCACAAATTCTCTCCAATCTCTCCTTGAAAGTCAGGGCAACATCATGAGAATTGGAATGAAATTTTGGCCAAAACAAATTAGATTTGTTTTAATTATGGATTAAGAATCCATAATATTGCTTAATAATTGATTAAGAATTAATTAGCCAAAGAGCATGATTTTTGAAGGATGGAACTCTCGGCCATCTCTTTAAAATTGAGGGAAAAAATTTGGCCACAAATTTCTTCCACCGCCGTGTCGCTTCGTATCCGGATTTTGGAAATTCGGAGGATACAGTCTCAACGCGCAAATCGTTTGGATTTTCTAGTGCAAACCAAACGAGGAAAACAGTTTTCAATCGTGGACCTAATTAGGCGATCAAAGGAGAAGAGCTGTTCTTAGGGATTTATAAGAAGGACTATATCCGCTTAAACATCGGAATAGTTTGGAGTCCAGCGTTAAGAACGCAAATGTATAATTCTAAAAACACCCTATGGATATTTTGAACACACGACGCCCAAGAACAAAATATTTTAAACTTCCGCTGCGTCTTGGGTGCGAGAAAACGATGTCCCAACAAATATGTCTAAAGTCCGAAGTCTCATTAATATTTTTGGAGATAGCCCTACCTCCAGTCAAGCAAGCCCCACTTTCAATTGTTGTTTCGAGAACTATTTCCTCAGTTTTTTCCTCTTGGTCATTAACGATATACCGGAGCCAAGAATCTGACGTTGCCCGGGCTAGTATTTTAAACTCTAACATCCTTTAATATTTTAAATTAATCTACCCGGGCTAATATCAAATTTATTCAAAATTATACAAAAATTTACATATAAATTTTTTAAAAAAAATTTAGCCCGGGTACAACCATGTTTCGCTGTCGCGGTCACGGAACGGATGCTACCATTCCAGTTACAATGAAATTTCGCGGAACAGGTATTTTAAAAAAATATTATAAATATATAAAAATTTTGGAAAATATTTAGAAATATAAAAATTAAAATAAATATCATTTAAATAGATTATTTGATATAAATAAGAAATTTAATTTGGCGACGATTTTATCCAAACAATGCATGTGCTCAAAATTGCATTATTTGTACTACAAAGCAAAGATACGACGTGCAATAGGACCTACAATTGCATTATTTGTACTAGAAAGCAAAGATACGTGCATTATTAAATCCGTCGCTGATTCGAATTTGCGACGGTTTTATGAAAAATCGTCGCTAAATTATTACTAGAAAGCAAAGATACGTGCATTATTAAATTCGTCGCTGATTCGAATTTGCGACGGTTTTATGAAAAAACATCGCTAAATTTAGCGACGGTTTTTATTCAACCGTCGCAAAACCGTCGTCGATTTTAATTTGGCGACGGTTATTTTCAAACTGTCGCTAACTATTACGACGGTTTTATTAAACCTGTTAGCGACGGTTTTATTAAACCTGTCGCCGATGTAAATCGGCGACGGTTGAATAAAAACCGTCGCTACATACATAAAACCGTCGCTAGTAGCGACAGTTCAAAACAAAACCGTCGCCGAATTGCGTTCCGGTACCGTTCCACCGTTATATTCCCGTTTTCCATCGTTATATCCCCGTTTTCGGTATATGAAACGCCGATACAAGCCATCAACCTACACACCCCGGAACCTCGTCAAGGTTGCTGACGTTCCGGTTCCGAAACACCCGTTCCGGCCGTTCAGTTCCCGTTTCGGCGAACCATGTGTACAACAAGCTGTACGTCCGCCCCTGGATATACACGTCTACCTTATCTGAATATTTAGATGATCCTGCGCTCTCCTGAGTCCCTCATAAACACCTTTCATTTTTCTCCACCCAACCGTCCTCGCTCCGTCAACCACCACATGAGCGTCTGATTGTCGTCAAAGATCTCGTACGTCTCTGTATTAACAAAATCTACCACTACTCGAATATCCAGGGTGGAGTGTAGGTGCCACGTGGATAGGGTGGTGGTAGCCAACTGTGAAGAGATTTTAAATTTTTTGGAAATTTTTTCAGAAAGAAGAAAGATTTTACATTTAGAGAGTAAAATTGTACATTGTGTAAGGAAGGATTGACTGTATACGTTTCTCTTGAAAGAATTAAATACTTGCGTGCAATTCTTCCAAGTAAGTTTTTCTTTGTTTTTTTCATTTTATTCTTTCTGCGTTTTCTTACAAAGCTAAAGCTTATCTCGATTAGCTAATGCAAAAGATTAAATTGGTCGAGCTCGATGTGACAAAGCAAGCTTAGGAGCTCGAGTAAGATTGCTGGACGTTGAGGTTGAAGGGGATAAAATTCAAATGGTTCAAAATGGAAATGTTAAATCATTATTTGTACGAGTCTAAAGTCATAAGACATGAGATTATAATACTATGAATTCATAAAAATTTAAAGGGAATAAAGGCAGTTAAAAAGAAAATGATAAATAAGAAGGGAAAATTTCAAATTCTGTTATTTATGTTTGTTTTATTTGGTTCTTTATTTTGTCAAATTTCATTTTTAGTCATCTAACTTGGATTATTATTATTTTTTTTCAGTTTTAATCCATTTTTGAACGGTATTTTACTGTATATTCAAACTATTTTATTGTTCATCTTTTGTATTTCAGGAGACATTTTGGTAAAGAAAATAATCCAAAGGTCCCATTTTTCTTGTCCCTCAGATTTTGGAGATGCCAATTGGAATCCAATCACCTGAAGTCACGTCATCGAATATGTTGTACCATCAACTTCAATCAGGGGCAATTTAGTAATTTAAGTGATGAACGAGAAAGAATTTATGATTCCAAGTTTCAATGGAAGGGTAGGTTCTCCGCACCTGTCGTCCGCGCAGCGCCTTCCACGAATGAGGGTAGGTCACGTCATATTTCTCGCGGCCTCGTTTCTCGTCTTCTTGATACCGGCTGCAAATGGCGGCGGTGGAAACGACGATGATTTCACCAGAGACTTGGCGAAACTTTCTGGGATCATTATCCCTGGCTTCGCGTCAACTCAACTAAGGGCGTGGTCAATCTTAGACTGTCCTTATTCTCCTCTCGATTTCAATCCCTTGGACTTAGTCTGGCTCGATACCACCAAAGTATGCTACTACTTCATAATTTTGTGGTAGTTTGAGTTTTCGTTTCTGCAATATTTAAACTCGTTTCCTTCGCTGATCGTATGTTTTTTACTTTCCATTTGAATCTTCCAAGCTGATTATGTTGTCTACATGGGAAATGTGATATAGATTAATGTATTTCTTAGAAACCTCAATGATTCAACTCTTAAGAATGTCGTCTTTATACATAGATATATAATGCAATGAGGTATTAAGCAAATGGATTTTTGCTCAGTCTGTGGAGACGCTTTCATGTTTCGCATTTTGTCCTTTGTTTATTGTGTCGATTTTTAATTCAAATGCATTTTTTTCAGCTCCTGTCTACTGTCAATTGCTGGCTTAAATGTATGATGTTAGATCCTTACAACCAAACAGATCATCCTGATTGCAAGTCACGCCCTGATAGTGGTCTTTCTGCTATTACTGAGCTTGATCCGGGATACATCACAGGTATGCATTTGAAGAATGTAGTATGTAGAATTTTGTGTATCTTGTGGCATCCTAAGAAGCAACATCACAAAAATAATGTCAACAGCAGTAACCAATTAACTGACACTTGATTTGGCATTTTTAATTGAAATTTTTCACTTTATACAGATCTTTCATATTGTAGTTCTTTGCATGCTGAGTTAGTTCACTTTGCTTTTATCTATGAATTTGTTTGAAGCAATTATGTTCTTGAATCAACACAAATTATTATGAGTCTGGTGTCTGAAGCTCAATAATGAATCATCTTACCAGTGGTGCCATGTTATGAAGTTTGTGTGTGGTAATTGACATGATCAGCGAGTGTCCTTCAGTTGATTGCAGCACATTCATCTGCAGGTCCTCTTTCTTCAGTGTGGAAAGAATGGGTTAAGTGGTGCATTGAATTTGGTGTTGAGGCTAATGCTATAATTGCGGTTCCATATGACTGGAGATTGTCACCAGCAAAGCTTGAAGAGAGGGACCTTTACTTTCATAAACTAAAGTGATAATCCTTACCATCTCTTGTGTTTTTGTCCGGTTGTGCGATACTTTTAGCTGCTGCTGCTATTGCAGCATCATCCTCTTTTTCTTTGAGTAGGAGAGTCTTGAATTTTCAATACCTCACGTGTGTAATTGAAAAGTTCTCATAATACTGTCATTTACTTTGAAATTTACATTATTTTGGTTCCTGCTTGAGAATCTTTTTTTTTTGTTTTGTTTGGGTTGTCATTTGGATTAGTTTCCTTTTTTTTTTTCATTTTCTTTATTTTTTGCAGGCTGACTTTTGAAACTGCTCTTAAGCTTCATGGTGGTCCTTCATTAGTTTTTGCACACTCATTGGGCAACAATGTCTTCAGATACTTCTTGGAGTGGTTGAAGTTAGAGGTTGCTCCTAAAAAGTATATTGCTTGGCTAGATAAACATATCCATGCATACTTTGCGGTTGGTATGTATCCGAACATTGTTTGCCATATGTATGAACATTACTTTGAACTTTATGAATTCCTATTTAGAATTTTATATTCATTTGACTTTAGGAGCCCCTCTTCTTGGCGCCATTGAGACTATAAAAGCAACATTATCAGGAGTCACATTTGGCCTCCCTGTTTCCGAGGTGTTCCTCTGCATCCGGTGAAAGTTTTTTGCTGATTGCATTGTTTTGATATTTGATGTAGTATGTTGGATCCTATCTTTTCACAAACCATCAGAATGTTTTTTGCATAATTGGCGTTACTTTACTGATGTTATACGTATACAATTTTTAGTTAAGCCAGCTCCTTTTGTTTTTTAGATTCACACTCACAAATTTATATCTACGCAATATCTTTATGTTTCTTATCATATGAGATGTTGACAGTATTGAATATTGTACCCTAGCATCTATTTTCCACTGAACCACTAATAAAATTACATGATTTAGACTATTGTACTTCCATAGGTTTTTATAGGAAATCCCCATTGTTAGATGAAGAAGTTTGTGATTTCTTCTCTTTTTCTTTTGGTGCCTGCATTAACTCAGTTACTATGTAATTTGGCAAGCTATCAGGGGACAGCTCGATTGATGTTCAATTCATTTGGCTCTTCACTATGGATGATGCCGTTCTCTAAAAATTGTAGAACAGATAACATATATTTGAAGCATTTTTCCTCTGGGAGCAAAAAAGGGCACTTTGCATACCGTTGTGATGAATATGAGTTTAATTCAAACTACTCTGGATGGCCAACCAACATAATTAATATTGAAATTCCTTCAGCACGAGGTACTACATGCATTTCGTTTACATCATGATCTTTTCATCATGTTATGCACCGAACTGTGTGATGAATATTTGGCATAAAACATTTACTTGTCAGGAGATGAAGCTTATCCCTCATCTATAGGTGTTGCACAAGCCAATATGTCTGACATGGAGTGTGGATTTCCAACTCAGTTATCCTTTTCTGCCCGTGAAATTTCAGATGGAACCTTTTTCAAAACTATTACAGATTATGACCCTGACAGTCAAAGAATCTTGTTTCAACTGGAAGAGTGAGTTCTCTGTAACTGTTAATGTGATGCCTCTGCGCGTACACTTTAGAACAATTCTTTAATAATTGTTTGGTTTTCCCATAAATAAATATAACTATCTTTGTCCTGGAAATCTACACTCAGAAAATTGTTGTTTAGTTTAAATAGAACTATCTTTGTCCTAGGGCTGGTTCTCTGTTTAAACTGATTTTGGTTTTATTAGATAAGTTGGTTTCTCTCAAAATTAGGATTGGGCCGGGCCACATGGTCCTTGACTCTCGTTTTCCTAATGTCAAGCAAACAACGAAATAATTTTGTTGCTAAAAAATTGCAAAAATAATAGGATTATATTTTAATTGCCTTTCATAATTCTATTTTATAAAATTGTGACAAATTCAATGATGTGAACCTGGGGTTTTTTTTCCTAAGCATTATTTTAGCTGATGCCGTTTGTGTATAAGGTCATATCATGGTGATCCAGTTCTCAATCCTTTCACTCCTTGGGATAGACCTCCTCTGAAGAACATCTTTTGTATTTATGGAATAGATTCAAAAACTGAGGTACTTGCAATTCTTCATGATGATTTTTCTTCCGTGTTTTGCAATTGATTTTTTGTCATCTGTTATTTATAAGGCGCTTTGTTTTGGAGCTGAATTTTGAATTTTGTTATTATCTTATCATTTGCCAAACAGGTAGGTTACTATTTTGCACCAAGTGGAAAGCCTTATCCTGATAATTGGATAATAACTGATGTAATATATGAGATAGAGGGATCTCTATATACTAGGTGTGTAACATCGAGAATCTGAAACACACTCTTTTGTGTACTAATATGTATGAAATAAGCATTTTGTAAAGGTCAATAAATGAAACAAATGGTATATTGACTCTGAGATGTTACAAAAACTTTTGTTATTAATTTAATATTTTATTTATCATCTATTTAGGTCCGGGAATTTGGTTGAAGGAAACCCTGGTGCTGCAAGCGGGGATGAAACGGTATGCATACATTGTGTATTTATGCTGTGTACTTTAGCCTCGTGGGCTTTAGGTGGTTATTTTTTGTGCTTCTGTTTCATTGACTTAAGAATATCTGGTTTACAGGTACCATACCATTCTCTCTCATGGTGCAAGAGCTGGCTGGGACCTAAAGTGAATATAACAAGGGCACCTCAGGTGTTAAACTTTTCCGTTATAATTTTCTCAATATCTGATGAAATTCTTGTTTCTTATTATCTAATATTTCTTTGTCTTAAAATTGATTTTAGTATCCTTTTTGTTGTTACGAGCCCTTGGCTTCTAGAATTCATTTTTTAAACTGGATCCCAGAAGTGATTCACATCATGACGAGTTCATCATTTTCATTTTTCTAGTAAAGCAAGAAATGATTCCATTTTCATTGTAATTTATGGATTTAATCTCATTTTTCGAATTTGGACAAACTATTCTCCCTTCTGCACGGTTATGGTTAGGTAAATCTTATGAAGTCTTACTTTAAGAATATCTATTGTTCAAACATCGTGTTACCTATTTAAGACTGGTTATTGGGTTGTGAAAAAATTTTAAGATCCATGTGTGTCTTGCTTCTCAAGTTCTTCATTAGAATTTTTTGTTTGATATCAAGGTTGAGTCTCTGCAAATAGAAAAAACCTGGTGGGAATTGGTTGGTAATTTTTTAACCTGTTTTATTTCCAATTCTGTGAAAAGAGAATTTAAATTAAAAAATGAAGTTACTGTTTATAGTTTCACTAATTTCTTTTTATATTATTTCCACATACAACTATTAGCTGTTAGGTCTTGGATATATATCTTTTCCTAACTTCTACTTGATCGTGTTTTTCTTTTTGCCGGCTGGTTAAGCCTACTTGTTGATGTATCGTCCATATAAAGTTTTTGGGGCAAACAACATTTAGCATCCCCATGAAAATCCAAAAAAACACATAAGCCTTTATGTTAATGATCTTTTAAAACCTCGTGCTTTAAAAACTCAAGCTTAAAAACCCCTGCAAATGGGGCATATGTGCTTGATTTTTAAAAACACAAGGTTGTAAAAGACCTTTAATTAAAATATAGGGTTTTATGATTTTTTTTTATTATATTTCACGTGGGTGATGAAGACAATTTGCCCGAAGTTCTAACAGATGTGGTTTCTATCCGGTAGTTAAATTAATTCATTGTGAAATTGCAGTCAGAACACGAAGGGTCGGACGTGCAATTAGAATTAAATGTAGAACATCAGCCTGATACGGATATCATCCCCAATATGACAAGGTTACCCAGGGTAAAATACATCACTTATTATGAAGACTCTGAAAGTCTTCCTGGAAAGAGAACTGCAGTTTGGGAGCTTGATAAAGGTATCCAGTTCTCTGATTTACAATTTTGTGTCAAACTGATTGTTTTCTTCAACTCATGTACTATTTATAGTAGGTTTAATTATGTATAGAATTTTTTGTACACATTTTTGTTCTAGTGTAAGCCATTATAGAGACTCTTAAGTAATGCTCAATCTATTATTCTTTTGGCTGAGTACATATTGAAGCCCGAGTCTATCCTCAGGCATCGATCGTATGGCTTTGTTTCTTAGTTACTTCAAAATAAATCTACATATTTCCATCCTAATCATTTGCGGCATGTTGATACCAATATGGCTGTATTCTCTTGTGCAGCAAATCACAGAAATATTGTCCGATCATCAGTTTTAATGCGTGAGCTGTGGCTCGAAACATGGCATGATAGTCATCCAGATAGAAGAAATCAGTTTGTCACGAAAGGTTTAATAATTTTATCATCGTCTTCATTTTATGATTAGTTGAATTTCACTTTGTTCCTCTACATTTTTCCTCACACAGCTAAGCGTGGACCTTTGAGGAATGAGGACTGCTATTGGGATTATGGCAAAGCTCGGTGTGCATGGCCTGAGCATTGTGAATACAGGTTTGGTTTTCTTCCTTTCCAAAGCATCTTTCAGTTTCTCCCAAAAATAAAAAGACGCCAAAAGTTTTCTTGTGTTTTGGTTGCTGATTTTCGAATTAAAATGACTGCAGATACATTTTTGGAGACGTGCATCTAGGCCAGAGCTGTAGGCTAAAACACTCTTCAGCGGATCTCTTGCTGAATTATGTGTAAAAAGAAAAACTAATGTTTTATAGGTAATCAGATGGAACCAGAGAACATTCACAAAACTTGTGCGCCAAAAAAAAATCTCTCTTATAATTTTTCAGCTGATCCTGTACGAACAAACTCCCTGAAGTACGAGAGTTATCTGATATTTAGCAAACCAAAGTTGATCCTTCTGCTGTGTCTGGCCTTCAATGTAATTCAGAGATTTCAGCTGTTTGTAGCTCGTACCAAATTTTACCTGGTAAGTGTTTTGTTTCCTGCTCCTTTTGCTTGGTACAATCCACATCATTATCTACAAGCGAATAATGATTTCTTTCGTCCTTGGCTTCTTAGTTAAATTTGAAGTTATTCCGGAATTGAAACTCCAAATTTGGTTTTATTTTTTAACTATTGAATTCTTTTTTTTATTGGTGGGGGAATTTGTCCTACTTTTTCATCATATGGTGTCCTCGATAATTCAACCATGAACTCGGAACACCACGTCTTAATCCAAATTACAGTTTATAACCACCAACACTTGATATCTTCTGATGGCTATGTATCATGTTGCAATGCAGATTCTGGGCACGCTCAAGAAGCTAAGTACAATACGGGATCTTAGTTCACTTCCTAATTTAGCTTAGTATATTTTGTTTGACAAGCCGAAGATACATGTATAGTTCATTACCACGTGAACTGGGATTTTATCTGAATAGAGAAGGGCCTTGAAATACAATAAATTGTGCAGCATACCACACATTCATGTAAAGTTAGAATCTTGATTTCAAACTGATGCTTTTAAACATTCATTTCTTGTATGTAGATTTATGCCCATTAATAAAAAAAAAAAATACTGGCAGTGTACTGATAGTCGTGTGCTTTGCATGTGTAGAACATAGAAGAATGAAATGCACTAGTCAAATGGAACATTCTGTGTGAAATGAAAACTCAGAATGCGCAGGAAGAAATTTGAAAGGGTGATATAGTTTTTGACTTTGCCTCCAACATATCCTACTAAAAGGGTAAGAGTAGAGATGGGAAGAGACTGAATTGCACATTCATGCTGCCTACCGTAACAATATATAAAAAAATATTTGTTTAAGTTATCTCAAGATGGTATTAAATCGCTAATAATTTATAGTTCATCTGACGCACAAGTAATAAACTGTGGAGCAACAGTTGACAACCATTAAGCAGAAGCTTAAAAAAAAACTATTATGTAACCCGAAGCTATTTGTTTCTCCGATGGTTTATACAAAGAAACTTGGACCAGTTGATAATCATGTGCCCAATTAAAACCTTGGATCTAATAGCTAGTTTTGTGTTCAGTCAAATAGATCACTGGTAGAAATTTTGGTTTTTTTTAATATATATATAGATTTGCCATATAATTTTTTTTATATAAAAAAATCCAATTACCAAGATAGATATTAGTTCTACATTTATGTGGTTTTAGAATGATTGAAATCTTATTTTTGTGTCTTTAAAAAAATAAATCTTGTTTTGGAATATAAAATGTAATGTAAATCACATGTTTATTGAAATAGTTTTAAAACCGATAATATGAGGATACATGGACTAAAGGGCTGAAGGCCACGCGTAGATAATGAGAACGCCCAATCAGAATAATTGGGTTATGGGGGGTTTTATTGATACTCCAGAAAATTGACATTGGATTTTGTTTTTGGTTATTTTCGTAAGATACAAGATCATCCCTACTATATTTCTCTATTCTGAGTTTTATATAACAGGATCCCAACAGGTCCAAAATAATATTTGTAAAGACCAACCTGTAGAGTAGTGAGTTGTAAACTATTGAATGTAAGTCATAAAATCGTGGAGGTACGTTCTTGTCTCGTCCACCGCTTGATTCGAGTTTTAAAATAAATAAGATTTAAATATAGTTATATTATTTATATATATCAATTTATTATCTCAATACTATATTCTTATCATCTCATGAGTCAACATGGGAGTATAACTAAGGTTTTTGTTTGGAGAAGCTAAATCGAAAATTTGTATTTTATCCTTTAGTTTTGATGCGCTCAGCCTCGCATAATATTTTACATCAATAAAAATTATAAATATAACCACTGAATCTGCATAATGAAATATCAAAAATAAATTTGAAGCGGATATTCCAAATTTGCTTTTGATTTCATAACTTGACGGAATCTTATTTCTTGCTCTTCGTATCTATATTCAATCGATACTTCGTTGTTTCAAAGTGACAACCATGGAGTTAAAATTGATTCAAATCTATAGTATATTGATCCCAGTATATTTTATAATTTTTTGAAAGAACAAAAAAATAGCAAAAACAGTTAGATAAGATTGTAATAATTCAAATTTTAAAAATTGATTGGGCTCAAGCCCATACGATACATTATGCTTAAGCCCATAAAGAAAGGACTTGGTCTATCCCTTTAATGACTCGCTGTGGTTGTAATATCAGAAATACGGTGAAGACTTGCTAGATGAATATTAGGAGTGTTTATCGGTTCATTAGGTTCGATTTCGGTTTTTTCGATTTTCGATTTTGAAAATGTATAATCCAATATCCGAACCATTTTTCTTCGATTTAGTTTTCTAACAAAATGGTTCTGTTTATTCAGTTTTGATAAATATATAAATTTGTAATTAAAATATTAAATTATTTTTTAGTTAAACTTTAAATATAAAGTCTAAATGAATTAAATAAATAACAATCAACTAAAAATTAACAAAAAATGATTCTTAATTCATTAAATATCATCTCATAAAATATATAATCTAAATAAAACCTAAATAAATTTTTAATCTAATTAAATTTTGGTTTTTTCGGTCGATTCGGTTTTGACAATTAAAATCCGAAACCACACTATATAAACTTCGATTTCAACATTTATATCCGAATTTAAAAGTTCGATTTTTGGTTGAGTTCGATTTTTCGGTTTCCTCGGTTTGGATTTTTTATTTTTTCGGTTTTATCCGAAATTTGAACACTTTCTAATGAATATAAATAGAAAATTCTAACTTTCTATTTATGTTGATGTATTTGAAATTATCTTCAAATCTATAATTTTAAATTCTTTTAGGATAAAAAAAATTCAAGTGATTGAAATAAATTATATATTAAGTTAGCAATATCAATGTTAATTATGCAAATAATTTTGAATACATTATTCAAATCATTCTTTAAGCCAAATCTCTTTCTCGAAATCAAATTCATCAACCTAAACACAAATTAAGTACATTTCTTGTGTTCGGAAATAAATAGAAATTAGAAGAAGTAGATCATATTCTTTTTTTGAGGAGGGAAATTTATTCTTTATTCAATAATAAAAAATCATCAGATACAAGTATGCCAAGCTCAAACGGAAAATTAACTGTAACATTTCGAAAATTCGAAGGTCCACATGAACCACATCAATGCAAGATCATCAACTTCTTATGTATTTTAATTGCTTTAATTTCATAAATTAATTATAATGTGCATATTTACATGTTTAAATGTACTTTTCTGCATGAATGCATAAAAATGTATTTTAAAGGTCATTCGACTTGCGATCGAGGAACGGATACCGATGGCTGAAAAATGAAAAATATTTTTATTAAATAATTGTTTTTAATTATTTAAAATATGGTTGATGTTTTTTCTTATTTTTTAAAATAAGGAGTTTTGAGGTGATTTAACAGTTTTATACCGATTCATGTCTTTCAGATTATGATACATGTTATTAATAACGGTTCCATACTTTTATATCTGTTTATATAATTGCATGTATACATTGTTTATACTGGGGATATATTTCTCACCGGAGTTATCCGGCTGTTGTTGTGTTTGTATGTGTGCATGATAACAGGTGGGACAGGATCAGGGTCGAGAAGAGGATGAAAGATTGAGATTAGCGTGGAGATTCGGACCCAGAAGTAGATTTGTTTCATCACTAGATATGTAGTTGATGAACCCTAGTTTGTTATGATTTACTTGTGTACAAGACTTGTACTTTTGATCTTGATGTTGATCATTGTAAATGAAATCAGATTTATTTCATATGTTGCGCACTCATGTGTTTTTTTTTAAAAAATTTATGAACCAATTTACTTAATAGTTGCATTTGATCCTAATAATGATTAAGAAGATGAATTAGCGTCCGGGTCCCCACACCCTGCTTATGTAAAGCAGGCAGTGGGAGACTAATTTGATAGAAGAGCCAGTTTTTGCTACTTTGTGGGATATTCAAAGAACTCTGTTTGATATTACTTCTATTATCCCACTGAAACAAAGTTTTTTGTTTCAAGTAATGCCACCTTCCTTGAGAAGGAGTTTCTATTGGATATAAAATGTGAGATGATAGAACTCGATGAGATTCGAGAACCACCCACTACACAATTAGCAGAACCCACACCCCAACAGCCAATCAAAGAAACACAAGCTTCTAGGAGATCCGAAAGGATCTCAAGGCCGCCTAATAAGTTGAGACCGCTTCTTGAAAAGGGCCAAGGTGAGCCGATTCGTGGATGTGATCCAAGAAATTTCAAGGAAGAATTGTCTAATGTCGATTCATCTAAATGGCTTGAAGCCATGCAGTCCGAGATGGACTCCATGTATTCGAACCAAGTATGGTCCTTGGTAGATTCACCTGAGGTAATTGTTCTCATAGGATACAAATGAATTTACAAAAGGAAACTTGGAGCATATGAGAATCTGGTAACCCTCAAAGCTAGATTGGTAGCAAAATGATATACTCAAAGGCAAGGCATTGACTATGAGAAAACTGTGAGGCCCGGGGCCGAAGAGGGCGGGGGGTGATCGCCGGTGCCATCAGTTGCACAGACAATGAGCGGCTCTTGGCAGGCTTCTAGGTGGAGGGAACATGAATGAATCGACCCACACGGGAATGAGAGGGATTCCGAGACTGTTCAATGTAATGGACTGTACAGTTGAAGAGGGCTTAAAAGATTTGATTTGTACTACTCATATCACGAATGTGCATCTTCTTTTCGGTAGCTCATCAGATAAGAACTTCAAAGTTAAGCGTGCTTGACTTAGGGCAATTTTGGGATGGGTGACCTCCTGGGAAGTTTCCCAGGGTGCGTGTGAGTGGGGACATAAGCACGCTGGAAAGACTCGTCTTGATACAGTAAGGACAGTCGTCGAATCTGGGACGTTACAGTTGGTATCAGAGCCGACCTCTCTTAGTACGGTGTGGTTCGGGGATGAACCAAGCGGAAGCTGGTGGGCATGTTAGGCCCGGGGCCGAAGAGGGCGGGGGGTGATCGCCGGTGCCATCAGTTGCACGGACAATGAGCGGCTCTTGGCAGGCTTCTAGGTGGAGGGAACATGAATGAACCGACCCACACGGGAATGAGAGGGATTCCGAGACTGTTCAATGTAATGGACTGTACAGTTGAAGAGGGCTTAAAAGATTTGATTTGTACTACTCATATCACGAAGGTGCATCTTCTTTTCGGTAGCTCATTACATAAGAACTTCAAAGTTAAGCGTGCTTGACTTGGGGCAATTTTGGGATGGGTGACCTCCTGGGAAGTATCCCAGGGTGCGTGTGAGTGGGGACATAAGCACGCTGGAAAGACTCGTCTTGATACAGTGAGGACAGTCGTCGAATCTGGGACGTTACAGTTGGTATCAGAGCCGACCTCTCTTAGTACGGTGTGGTTCGGGGACGAACCAAGCGGAAGCTGGTGGGCATGTGAGGCCCGGGGCCGAAGAGGGCGGGGGGTGATCGCCGGTGCCATCAGTTGCACGGACAACGAGCGGCTCTTGGCAGGCTTTTAGGTGGAGGGAACATGAATGAACCGACCCACACGGGAATGAGAGGGATTCCGAGACTGTTCAATGTAATGGATTGTACAGTTGAAGAGGGCTTAAAAGATTTGATTTGTACTACTCATATCACGAAGGTGCATCATCTTTTCGATAGCTCATCACATAAGAACTTCAAAGTTAAGCGTGCTTGACTTGGGGAAATTTTGGGATGAGTGACCTCCTGGGAAGTTTCCCAGGGCACGCTGGAAAGACTCGTCTTGATACAGTGAGGACAGTCGTCGAATCTGGGACGTTACAGAAACTTTTTCTTTAGTCGTAATGTTCAAGTCCATTAGGATACTGTTAGCCATAGCAGCATGGTAAGACTATGAATATGGCAGATGGATGTGAAGACAATGTTCCTTAATAGAGATATTAAGTAAGAGATTTACATGTCTCAACCTGAAATATTCACATAAGTAGGAAGTGAGCATAAAATATGGAAACTTCAAGATCCATTTATGGACCCAAGCAGGCATCAAGAAGCTGAAACCTCATATTTGACAACAATATCAAAGAGTTTGATTTTTTCAAGAATCCCGAGGAACTTTATGTAAACATGAAGGTTAGTGGGAGTGCAGTAACTGAAACGTCCACTACTCGTTTTCTTAAAAAGTACTAGAATTTTTTTCTTTAATCTTTATAATTCGAAATATACATATATATATATATATATACTCTAAATTACTTTGACACAAATTTTAAAATAAAACAACCAACTAACATTTAAAAATCCAAAGGACAATAGTTTGAATCATAAAATCGTCACTCGTTTGCAAATCCTAAATTAGCAATAAAGCTAAAACTAGAAACCTCTAAAATACCACTCAAAGCATAAATAAAAGTCGTAAAAATCTTTAACATAAATCATAATCGTAAGTACGAAAAAATAGAAGCGCTGGTCCTCAGGTCATGTGCACCTTCAGTCCAACAAAGTCAACCATCAGGACCTCCCATATCATTATTATCAAACTCACCTGCATCAATCACACCTAGTGAGTCTAAAGACTCAACACACCATAATCTTTATAACAACATAATACATATACATTTCACATACAACAGTGAAAAATACTTGTACGTATAATAACATTTTCATGAAGATGCATAAACTTTAAACATAAGCATTTTCATATCAACATATTCATATTGATATTCATATTCATCATAAACATATTCATATTTATATTCATGTTCGTTGAATTCAGGTCGTTGATCGTGACTTTCGTATTCGTATTCGTATTGGGCGATAGATCAATCTACATGTAACCACAGTACTGGGCGGCGGGGACATCAGCGACACTCTCACCCGTCAACCGAGCCTTGGACTTACGCATTAACATATCATTATATCACGTGTTCGTATTAGTCACAATCCCTTCCCATCCATCAACATTTCGTATTTCCATCACTTTATAAAAGCATGCATAATAATACCATTTTTCTTTTAAACCAAGCATGCGACATATCTTTTAAATTCCATATTAAATCATAAAAATCCATAAACATTTAAAATATACATTTTAACATAAAAAACAACAATCAGAGCACTGCCATGACGTTTACTAATTTCTAGGTGTAAAATTACCGTTTTACCACTAGACGTAAAAATCATCGAATTTGACCTTTTCTTAATTCCATTGACTTTAACATGTCCCAAATAATTATTTAAGCTTAAATTAAATTTCCCATTATTTTATTTAGCTTAAATTCTTGAATTTTCAATTAATCCTTAATTATTCATTTTTAATACATTGTAATCCCAAATTAATACAAACTTTAATATAAAATTTCCAAATTAAAAACTTAGACTTTTTATATTATTTTAGCCCTTGTGAACCATGACTTGACCACCGTGAGCCATGTTTCGAATTATTTTCAAAGTATAAAACCCTAGTCGAACCAACTAAGCCCCCTCAAGCCAAAAACGATTTTTCACCGATCCATGCTCGAACCCTCTTGAGCCAATCTCGAACTAGACCCCCTATAGACCCTACCGGACCCTTAGAACCCTTAGGACTTAACCTTAGCCCAAAAACCGAAGCCTCCAACCCAGCAACACAAACAGCCGAGAACTCCCTTTGAGCTAGGACTCTACATGCACGCCTAGGACCTAGCCAACTGAGCCAGCCCCTAACCCTGACCCTTGAGCACTCTCATAGGACCCTAACCCCTTGACCTAGCCCAGCCCAAAGCCCCCTGGCCGAGCCCCTTCCCTTCCCGCGCAAGGCTGCACCAGCGCGCATGTAGAGCCCAAAATCAGTACACGTATAACCCATGCATTTATTTAATTGCTAAATTATTTATTTAAATTTAAAATGAGCATTTTCCATGCATGACTTATTTAAATGCAACATTGTAAATTAGTTATGTTTATGTGATGCACGTTAAAATAGTTTTCGAGCTTCATGTTTCAGGCGATTATTAGAGGCGGTATGGTGGAAAAGAGACCCGTGACGATTTTGGCAATTTTTAAATGTGGTATTTTATTTTAAGTTGAGATTGGGGCATTTTAACTAATTTATTAAGTTTTTAGTATTTTAAAAGCCTAATTTAATCACTAGGTGATTTTATAATTTTAAAGTTTTAAAGAGTTGACACTTGTACACTTTACTTTTAAACTAGGAGATGTTATTTAAATTTAAAGAAAGGTTATTGTTTGATTACCATTTTAATTAATGATTAATTTATAATTAAGATAAAATTTAGTCCATAATTATCACCAAAACACACGCACCCTCACATGTTTGCACACACCATTCATGCAACACACACACTCACACCCTCATTGCCTCTTCATTTCATTTTTTTTTAAAAAAGAGAAAACCTAGGGTTCTCGTTCCCAAGAGCAGCCGCCCACTCCTCTGCACTTTTCCAGCGCATTTCTTTGAGTTTTTCTTCAAGGAATTTAGTGCCACGTTCGACCCGGATCGTCTCTCGCATCTTTCCCGCATCGGTATCGTCATATCGGTATTTCTAATCATCAAAAGACACGTATATTCTATTATTTCTGCATCGATCTCGTCATATTATGCGTTGTGTTGTTATTTATGAGTAAAAATACGTGTATGATGTGTAGAAGTTTGAGCAATGATGTTTGGATCAATTTTGAAACAGTTTTTGGATTACAAATCTCGTTTTTGCAGTCATATTTAAAACTGCGATTTTTCGGTCGTGATTTTGAGAAAACTTTCACCATTTAAAACATAGAAATTTTTGATACCTTCGATTTGACAGTAAATTTGAATTATTTGGATAAAAATTGAGTAAGTTATAGTGTTTTTCGTGGGACTGCTCAAACTGCATTTTTCAGAAAACTATGTATTGATGTGTTCTTGAAGTTTTATTATTGCAGGCTTCGTTAGGGATCAACGAACGATCATTTCTGCATCTAGGTACGATTAGAATGATGTTGAGATGTATGTTGGTATGTTGTTTCGTGTCTTTAGGCACTTGGTTGAGTTAGAAATCGTAGGAATTGATTTTGGTGTCGAATTTCCGTGTTTATGAGATTGTATTGTGTTATGATGGGCGTCGTTGTTTCGGGGTGTTTGCACAGGTTGTATCAATGTGGTAGCACCTTAGGATGGGTCTCGAGGTGTCAGTTCATAGTCCGTACAGTCGAGTTTAGAATGTTAAGCAATACATGTCTTAAATTTTCGTGGATTTCCAATTAACGCAGGTACCCGGACCCCGGGACGGACCCTTACACGGGGTCTGTGCCTTTGTTTTCTTCTTGGTGCCAATTTTGCGAGCCAACAGAGAACCCCACACGGACCAAGGCACGGGGTCCGTGCCTTCCCTTTCCTTCACGACAAATTTCACCGCTCCTACACGGACCCGGAGCCGGACCTGGGCACGGGGTCCGTGTCCTTTCTTCTTCCCGAGTATTTCTTTTGCGCACGTACACGGACCCATACACGGACCCAGGCACGGGGTCCGTGTACTTCATATTTTTGGGAAATTTTATTGTGTCTTGGAGTTTTATGTCTTGGGTTAGTACGATAATTTAAATGAGGTAAAGTCCCCGAGTGTTTTAGAATGTCTTTAAGTTATTTATTGAATTCGGTGCTGAGCACGTATACCTACGTCTAAGCTATGCAAGTTAAGTATTAAAAATTCTGTTTAGTATGCGCTGCAGCGGCCCCAAATGAAATCCAACGAATCCCTCAACGCCAAATAAGTATGTTGACGTGCAAGAAAATATTTCAAGTTTTTGAGGTATGTTAAATGTCTTGTGACCAAATTTATGAATGGGTTTGGAAGTCGGTGAACGTGGCCGAGGTCCTCTCCACCCCGTTAAAGCATGAACGAGTTTAGATAAGGATTGGAAAGCGTTAAAGAATGAACGGGGACCAATCCACCCGTTAAAGCATGAACGGGGATCTCATGTATGTGGCAGTGGATTCGTCCTTGTCAGTCCAGTATTGTGGTTTAGTCTGATCAGACGTATTTATGTATGGGTCACTTGCTCTGAAACATGCCTCTACGCAAATGATGAAGTTATGTATGTTCAAGTATGTTCAAGTATGCAAGCACGTTTAAGAAAAGTTTCATGTTATGGCACGTCTATGTATGTATGTACGAATGTTCAATTTTATTTATGCAAGTTCAAGTTTCAGTATGTACTTCCTATTTTAAAGTTGCTTGTGATTTTATTATGTATTACTCGTTATTTCCAGTTTATACGTGTTGAATCTTTAGACTCACTAGACTTGATCGATGTAGGTGAGAATGTTTTAGAGGAGACAAGGGGTGGGGACCAAGGAGCAGGCTTGGACTGAGCAGGAGGCTAAACCCAAGGACCGCCCAAGTTTAAGCTTTTATGAAAATGTTCAAATACTTTTGTGAAACTTTATTTTCAAATCTTTTGTTGCAACGACCTTTGAGACGTACAGTTTGTTTTATCGAATTATTTAAGAAGATTTTTAATTTTTCCGCAAATTTTGAGTAGTAAAAGTACGGTACGTTACAGTTGGTATCAGAGCGGTGTTCTTGTAAAGGGTTACGCCTTCTGCCAGTCGCAAGAAGCTCACGTGGTCACACCTCAAGTCTGTAAGTTTTAAAGTTTTAAATTTATATTATGTAGTAAGCATGAAGTTCTGATTTCAGCATGTGCATATTTTTAAGTTCAAGTACGTGCATCTTATGTTATTGATATCATGTTCATGCATGTGGGGCTTACGTAGTGGGTAAATTCTGGAACAGTATGCCTCCTAGACGTATGGTTAACCGTGAAGCTAGGGAAAAGGACTGAGAGCCTCAAGATGAGGATAGGGCCAATCCCCCACCTCCACCACCAGATATGCAGGCACAGATGCTTGCAGGCATGACTCAGTTCTTCGCACATTTTGCGGGGAACCAGGCAGCAGTGGATACAAGGGTGAGGCTCAGACCGGAAGCATTGTATGAGATGTTCAGGAGGATGAACCCAAAGGAGTTTTGGGGGACCACTGGCCCGATGATAGCTGAAGGATGGATTAAGTACATCGAGGTAATCTTCGATTTTATGGAACTGACCGATGCAGATAGGGTCAGGTGTGCCACGTTCCTTATAACAGGGGACGCCAGACTATGGTGAGAGAGTGCGTCAGTGGCAGTCAACTTCCAGGTGTTGCCTTGGAATGGTTTCAAGGAGGTATTCTACTCCAAGTACTTCACTGAAGAAGTACGGTCCAAACTGTCCAGGGAATTCATGACGTTGTGTAAGGCCCGAGATTTTGATTATGTTAATCTGGGATTATTGATTATAAATTGATGTGATTATAGCCGAGCCATTCCGAGACCAGATTGGACAAAGTATAGGAATTAAAAAGTAGAAAGAAGAATTTGGGCCGAATGTCACGCGCCTGGGCGGAAGTTTTTATCCGCCCGAGCGCCCCTGGTTAAAGATGTTGGATCTCGGTTTTCTACACGCCCAAACGCAGCGGAAGTTTTAAAATTTTTTTATTTATTTTGACAATCAAAAATATATTTTGCTTTGGGCGCTCGTATGATTTTAACAAAAACATTCATAGGGTGTTAGAATTATACCTTTAGTGAATTAAATCACTTGGCTCCAACTAATCCGGTATAAACGGATTAGCTCTTGATTAATCCCTACGAACTTTCTTCAAAAGACTCATTTCTTTTCTTCTAATTAGGTCAACGACTGGATTGTTTGATCCTCTTCCAAATTGCACTAGAAATATTGGAAGATATTTAACGTAGGAGAAAATTATTTGAGAGATGGCTCAAAATTCTTTCTCAAGAGAGGTGGCCGATTTTTGCTTGGAGGATGGAGGCTGATTTTCGAAAACTTATGGTGTGGTAGGTTAGGGTTTTGACTTCTCAATCCCTATATATAATTAACACATGACCTAATACATAATTAACATTAATGGGCTTGATTTAATTAATTGGGCTAGTCCAACTAATTTAATTAATTTAATCAAGATCCATTAAAACTTTAATTATTTATTATGTTGGAATTGTACTCCTACAAGCCCATTAAACACATTATCCACCATATTTAATTTATTAATTAATAAACTCAACTTTTGAGCTTAATAAATTAAATATATTATAAATTCAACATTTGAATTTATTATTTAAATTATAAATTCAACTACTTGAATTTTCATCACCTCCAAAATTTAATATTTAATAAACCCAACTTTTGAGTTTAATAAATTAAATTATCAAATTTTATAAATTCAACTCCTTGAATTTATTCTCTCCAAATTTCATAAATTCAACTTCTTGAATTTACTATCTCATAAATTCAACTTCATTAATTTATTTTCTCAAAATTTAATTATCATAAATTCAACTCTTTGAATTTATTATATCATAATATAAATTCAATTCCTTGAATTTATTCTCTCAACGGGAACAAACAATCCAGTACTTGTGTGACCCTCAATGGTTCAGGGATACAGCTAGCCGTGGGTTCACAACTACTTGTGATTCAGGACATAATCCTTTATTCGGGCTTACCCTAGTTAGCCCCATTCTTTTCATCAACATCTTGATCAAGAATGTCAGAACTCATTTCTGATTGCATCCATTGGATCATGGTAAGAGCGTCTAGTAGCATCGCCCCATGATCCCCCAGGTATCACTGATAGTGCCTGCAAGAACCAGTCGATTATGATTAACGTACAGTACGGTCCCTTCATTTCATATATCCCGATCGAATCTGCAACCATTGGTTCATCGAGGGTTGCATATTAATTCGATAACTATGTGATAACTATAATAGTGGCATCGCGTGTACTATTTTGAGAACTCCTTCTCTAACGTACATCTCATACTCTGGCCAGAGATTCCATGCACTATTATTTCATCAGATCACATATGATATCCACACCCGTAGGTGAGCGGTGAATCCCCGACTACAATGCACTGGCTCCTATATGTGTCGCAACTGTACCCAACCTCGCCACCTGATGACTCTCTTGGAGCCGGTAAACGAGTCAAAGCACAGCCCTAGCATATAGAGCCTCAGTGTTGTCCCAGGTCGTAAGAACTAATGGTGTACAATCATAACCACGGACTTATCCTCTCGATGAATGATAACCACTTGGAAAGTCCGAGGGAGGGTTGTTCGGTATAATCATCATATGACTACCCATCTGCATGTTTGGACATCTCTATGCCCTTACCAAGAAACGCATTACACAACATCACAGATGCTAGTATCGAGCTCAAGCGGCCTTTATCCCTGTTTTAGGCGGCTGAATCGACTAGGAACGAATTTAGAATATGCAGTGTTTACAAATGAGTTTCAACATCGAATTATGATTCATTTGTATTAAAGCATAATCAAGGACTTTATCTATACTTTTTGCATGGGTATACAGATAAAGTATAACAAGACCATAAAAAGTTAAATTATATTAAAATTAAGATTGCTTATTTCACTTGAGTCAATAAATTCCCTAGCCAACCGTTGGCTTGCAGGGCATCTACTCTAACAAAAGAGACGAGGGCCGAAGATTCGCGCCCGGGCGAAACTTAATGTCCGCCCGAGCGCGATTGTTTAATTTGCGAAGGCCGAGAGTTCCGCGCCCGGGCGGAACTTTATGCCCGCCCGAGCGCGAGACATGCAGTTTGAAAAATTAGCCACTTGGCTTGGGCATGCACGAGAGGTATATATATATATAAACAATTCATTCTTTCAAATTGAAAGATGAATCAGGGAAAGGAACCGAGAAAGGATTTCTGAAATCCTTACGCCTTTATATTACAATCCGTCCATCTGATTTTGAATCCGACTTCGGTACGGTGTTCCTATCGACGCAGGCTTCCACTGGACTTAAGTTTTACTACTTTTTGATACGTCTTGAAATTATGGTATTGCCAGAATCAAATCGAGTTCATATATGTTTTTTTTGCGATATCAGACATCGGATAATCGAAACCGGATCGAAGAACAGATACCGTATGAAATTATTATGAATTTCAGAGTTGATTTGATTATGATTAGATTGAATTGATATTAGATTTGTGTTGTTATTGATTATGAGGTGTGGGGATTGATATTTGATTGATATTATATTGCTGGGTATATTGATTTTATTCAAAATTGAATCAGATGGGTTGTTGATTCGTATATACTGATATTGTATTGCCGGTATTGCGAGCTTGTACAGATTCGAGATTATGATTCGTACTGATATTGATTATGAGCCATGTGATTATATCTGTGATGTTGAGATTGACGGGGTTGTTGAGATTGTATTGTTATGCCGTCGGAACATCAGTAGATGGATTTTGATCAGATTTAGTATTGATTGAGATTGTATAAGGATATCGTTGACATGGATCAGATTATGTCTTGATTTGCGTATTGATCAGAACAGGTCTTGAATTGACTTGTACATTGATACAGTCTATTCGATATTGTCATTTCAGATTTGATATGGACATATTTGACTTCGAGACTTCTACTTCGTCAGATCGAGAAGACAAAGGTATAAGTCAATGTGGTATTGGGAGATCGACTCAAGTAGGATATACTTGAGTTTCCCTAAATCACATACTTATTATTATTATGTTCATTGATTGGATTTGATATGCTTGTTCTATGAATGTATAGAAAGCATGTATTAGTCGAGTGATCTTGTGACATCAGTGCTGATAGTGGTGGAATCGTCACTGGCACATTGCACGTTGTCACAAGATAGTTGAATTGGCAATAGTGCCACAGTCTGTGACGGATAGGTCAAGACACCGGATGTTTGGTTATATCGAAGTGGATAGAATTGGATTTTCTTCTATTACTGATGTTCGATATAGGAATGCCAACATCTGGAAACCGGGATCCCTAGACTAGGATTGAGTCTAGTCTGAGCCGTGGAGTCACGAGTATGATTTACGATTTCATATTGATTATGTTTCAGATTTGATACATGTTACTGATATTTGTTACATGCTTTTACATTATTTATATGATTGCATGTTTCATTGATTTATACTGGGATTTTATTCTCACCGGAGTTATCCGGCTGTTGTCGTGTTTGTATGTGTGCAAGACAACAGGTGGGACAGGTTCAGGGTTGAGGAGATGAAGATAAACCGTGATTAGAGTGGAGAATACGGACTTGGATTAGAGATAGGGTTTGGACACTTGACATTAGTTGTTAAACCTTAGTTGAATGATTGTATATATAGTACAAGACTTGTACTTTTATACTGATATGTATATTAGATTGAATCCCATTACAGTCCGCATTTAAAAAAAAATTTAGACCCTGTTTAGTATAATTGATTAAATTGTCCTAATGATGATTAAGAATATGATTAGCGTCCGAGTCCCCACAACAGGTGGTATTAGAGCGATAGATCCTTTAGACTGAGATAGGTGCTAGTGAGCAGGGTAGAAGGAGTTTTCTTTCCTTGCTTTTGATTGCTAGCATGATTTACTGCGTTATAACTACATGTTTACTTGTTTATTTGATTTAATTATAAACATGCATTATTTGAGAATGAATCAGAACCGATTCTTGATCAGCAGTAAGATGATCAGAAGAGGACTGAAACAGGTTTGTTGTATTTGGTTACCAATTCTTTTGGTAATCAGATATACCTCATCGAAAAATTTCAGAATCAGGTGGTACTTCAGTTTATCAGATAGATGTGTCAGAAACTCCGATGGAAATAATGTTGAAGAGGTTTAAGTCATTTCAACCGCCGATTCTGAGGGGTATTGAGACGATGAGTGATTGTGAGAGTTGGCTTGACGATATCGAGATGCTATTTGATTCACTTGATTACCCAGATGAACGGAGAGTTAAACTGATTGGGTACCAGGTACGAGAAGTCGCAAAGAAATGGTGGATTGCAACCAAAGAAGCCCTAGAACATCATGGTACAGTGATTACGTGGAAAATCTTTAAAGTTGAATTCTATAAAAGGTTTTTCCCGTGTTCGTATCGAGAGGACAAGAGGGCAGAGTTTGAAAATTTGAAACAGGGTCAGCTAAACATTGAAGAATATGTTGCTAAATTCTCTACTTTACTACGGTTTGCACCTCACGTGGCTAGAAATGATGAAGTTGTAACTGATCGGTTTATTAATGGATTGAATCCTGGAATATTTGCATTGGTAAACATGGAGCGGCCTTATATTTTTTTTGACGCCTTGAATAGAGCAAAGAGAGCTGAGGCAAGTTTGATTCGACAACAAGAAAGGCTGTATGTAATCCAATCTCAGAAACAGCCACAATCTCCAGTCCAATTCCTGCAATCCCCTTTAAAATGGGAGGTTGGTAGTAGTAGTATTGGGAAAAAGGAACAGTTGAAAGCTCGAAAGAAGCAGTTTAAGAAGTTAGGGAGCGGTTCATCTAGCTTCAGTAGTTCTAGCCCGAGTTATACCGGGGTCTATTGTAGAACCTGTGGAGGAAGACATCTCACAGAGCAATGCCAAGGAGTGTATGGTAGTTGCAAGATTTTCAATGAAACGTCTGCTCTTTTTATTGCTTTAAAAGTGCTAGATTTTTTTTTTATAAACACTCAATTTTCGGCCATGTGTACATGTATTGAATTGAGTTGTGTATTGATACATATGCTCCTCGATATTGTCATTTCAGATTGATTGACATTGACATATTCAGATTCCAGACTTTGACTTCGACAGATCGACGGAAAGAAAGGTATAAATCGATGTGAATTGGGAGATCGACTGGAGTTAGATTTAACTCGAGTTTCCCTAAACCACATACTTGTATGTTATTGTTTTCATACCTTTGTATGCTTTGTTTGAGTATGCTGATTTTATTTATGTGTGTAAAAGCAGTGGATAGCAGATAGCTATTGAGGGAGAGTCACTGACAGAGGGGCTAGGTTTTGACAGAGCGATCACTGGCCCATTGCACATTGTCAGAATAGGATTGGCAGACATGCCAAGTCTTTGGCAGATCTGCCAAGACATTGGACGTTTGGTGTATCGATGTGCTTAAGAGACAGAGCAGCCTTTATTGCAGACTATTCGATACAGGTCAGACCAAAGTCCAGGAATAGGGACGTATCAATTACAACCACCGCGAATGTAAGAGATAGGTGGGAGACTTGTTACGTTCTTATTCAGACCGGGATCCCTAGATGAGAGATGAGTCGAGTCTGAGCGATTGAGTCAGAGTCTTAGAATCACAGAGTGTCATTCAGAGTCTATATTGATTCATATTTCTTATGTGATACATGTTCAGAGTATGAATTACTGTTTGATAACAATTTATGATTTCAGATTATGATACATGTCTTGATATCTATTTCATGCTTTTATATATGCTGTTATATGAAATGCATGCATACATGATTTATACTGGGATTTATTCTCTCCGGAGTATCCGGCTGTTGTCTTGTTTGTATGTGTGCATGACAACAGGTGGGACAGGATCGGGGTCAAGAAGAGGATGAGAGAAGATGAGTTAGAGTGGTGATTCCGGACTTATTGTAGATTTGGTTTAATACTTGAAATTTAGTAGTTGAACCTTAGACTAATTTGAATAATTGTTGTACATGATTGTACGTTTATACTGAGATGTATATTAGTTAAATTATATTACGTTCCGCACTTACATTTTAAAAAAAAAGAAAAATTTTTAGACCCTGTTTTATCTTAATTGATAATTAAATCCCAAAGATGATTAAGAAGATAATTAGCGTCCGGGTCCCCACATACACGATGTCTAATATCGCAAGAACACCATATATGAATCATATCTGATTCCTTCAATATCATATTTTCAAATCGTAACAAAACGTAGTAAAACTTACGTCCAGTTGAAGTCTTCGTCGATAGGAACACAGTACTGAAATAGGATTGAAATTCTGTCGGGCGGATCTTGCGCAAACTTCAAATTCCTAAAATAAAAGGCGTAAGGATTTCTTGCAATTTCTCTGAAGCTTTCCTCGGCCTTTTCTCGTTTTCTTTGCTGAGTTATGAAGGAATGAAGAGATTATATATATATCTCGTGCATGTCCAAGCCATGTGGCTAAGTCTTTGTGCTGCACGTCTCGCGCTTATGTGCGACCCTCCTCGGCGCAAATGCGCGAGACATTCTGTCTCGGCGCGAAACCTCACGGCAGCTCGTGCATATGCGCGCCCTCGCTCGACGCATATGCACGAGGTTCTCTGCCATACTCGCGCATATACGCCCGGCTGGGTCGCGCATATGTGCGAGGGCTCATCCTCGCACATATTTCCAATCTTCTTTCCGGCTTTTTACGGTCCGATCCATTCCGTCTATAATCACTTCAATTATCAACAAATCATTTTCGATTACAATAATCAAAACCTCGGGCATTACATTTCTCCCCCCCTAAAATCTGATTTTGTCCCCGAAATCACAGGCAATCAAATCAGATATCAAATCAGATATAATAAGGAATGGAGAATAGAAGCTAAATAATAAGACTCACATTAATGAAATAACTCTGGGAATTTCTGTCTCATATCTGATTCAGTCTCCAAGGTATCTTCTTCAATGCCATGACGACTCCATTGAACTTTCACAAGCGGAATAGTCTTCGTTCTGAGCTGCTTTTCTTTTCGATCGAGAATCTGAATCGGCTTCTCGAAGTAAGTCAGTGTCTCATGAAGTTCGGCCTCGTCTGGCTGAATAATATGTGAAGCATCAAAAATATACTTCCGCAATAACGATACTTGAAAGACATCATGTATTACAGATAGAGAAGGCGGTAATGCGAGTCGATAGGCACGATGTCTTATCTTCTCGAGAATCTCATACGACCCAATATATCGTGGAGACAACTTCCCTTTCTTGGCAAATCTGACAATGCCTCTGAAAGGAGAAATCTTCAAGAATACTCTGTCTCCTGCCTCAAATATCAACGGTCTACGTCAACCATTGGCATATTTGGCCTGTCTGTCTTGAGCTGTTTTCATTCTCTTCTGAATCAGCTTCACTTTCTCGGTCATGTCTCGAATCATATCAGGTCCAATCTCAGGAACCTCAGAAATATCATCCCAATACAGAGGGGATCTGCACTTCTTGCTGTACAACGCTTCAAACGGTGCCATCTCAATACTTTTCTGATAGCTGTTGTTGTACGAAAACTCACAAAGTGGCAATGAATCTTGCCAAGTAGTGCCAAAATCTAGCATTACAGCTCTAAGCATATCCTCAGTGTTTGGATAGTCCGCTCTGACTGTCCATCGGTCTGTGGATGATATGCGGTACTCAAATGTAACTTAGTACCTAGAGCCTACTGTAAACTCTGCCAGAAGTGCGAAGTAAACCGAGGATCACGGTCTGAAACAATCGACTTCGGCACTCCATGTAATCTGACCACTTCTCTGACATAAATCTCTGCCATCTGATCATGTCTGTATGTCATCTTATATGGAATAAAACATGCGGATTTTGTCAATCTGTCAATCACGACCCAAATCGCATCACAACCTCGGGAGGATCTCGGTAGCTTCGTTACAAAATCAATGGAAATGTGATCGCATTTCCATTCAGGAATAGATAAGCTCTGTAATAGTCCTCTTGGTTTCTTTCTTTTGGCTTTCACTTGTTGGCAATTCAGACATTTGGATACAAATTCAGCAATATAAGCTTTCATCTATTTCTTCCAAAACTGTCTTTTCAAATCATTGTACATGTTTCTGCCACCAGGATGAATACTGAATCGACTACTGTGCGCTTCTGACAATATCTGTCGTTTCAAATCTGAAATATTTGGCACAACAAGACGATTATTCACATATAATACACTGTCACGAATCTGATACTCTGATCGATGCCCTGCTCTGACCATCAGTATCGAATTCTGAACAATCTGATCAACTTTCTGAGCCGCTTTAATTCTCAAAATCAGCTCTGGTTTGACTTGAACAACATATAATCTCAATGGTTTACAATCTGTCTCAAATTCCAATCCAGACAACAGCAATCTTCAATCAAATTTGAAACACCAATCATCGATAAAGACAAAGAACATACCTTTCGACTTAGTGCATCAGCCGCTGCATTTGATTTTCCAAGATAGTACTTGATTTCACAATCAAAGTCTTTAAGGAAATCAAACCATCTTCGCTGCCTCATATTCAGCTCTGACTGTGAAAAAAAATATTTCAAACTTTTATGATCAGAATAAATCTCAAACTTCTCACCGTATAGATAGTGTCTTCATATCTTTAGTGCAAATACAATGACTGCCAATTCAAGATCATGAATTGGATAGCGAGACTCATGTGGCTTCAATTGTCTAGAGGAATAGGCAATAACATGTCCTCGCTGCATCAAAACACAACCCAATCCTCTATGAGAAGCATCGCAATAAACAACAAAATCATCAGTACCTGACGGGATAGTTGTAATGCCCGAGATTTTGATTATGTTAATATGAGATTATTGATTATGAATTGATATGATTATAGAGGGGTCATTCCGAGACCAGATTGGCCAAAGCATATGAAGGGTGAAATTTTTGGACAGAACTATTGGCGCCCGAGCGGTAGAAAATGACCGCCCGAGCGCCAATGTTCAATAGGAACATGTTTCGGGCAGAAGATGTGGCGCCCGGGCGGTAGTTTGTGACCGCCCGAACGCCAACGGGCAATCCGAAAATATTTGGGCAGAACATTCCGCGCCCGGGCGGTAATTTTCGACCGCCCGAGCGCCGCCTCAAAGGTGTGAAAAGAAGACACATTTCTTGAACATGCAAGTAGGATATATATATATATATACATATATATGTCATTCTTCAGAAATGAAACGAAGGGAAGGAACGAGAAAAGCTTCAGGAAAGTAGAAGAAAATCCTTACGCCTTTATATTTCAATTCGTCCGTTAGATTGTCAATCCGACTTCAGTACTGTGTTCCTATCGACGCAGGCTTCAACTTGACGTAAGTTTTTCTACGTTTTGATATGTCTTGAAATTATGATATTGTCAGAATCGGATATGATTCATATATTATGTTCTTGACATGTTAGACTTCGTAGAATCGAAGTCAGATTGAGAAACAGATTGATTATGGAATTGTTATGATTTTTCAGAATATATCGATTGATATTGGACAGATTTGGATTATGGATTGATTACAGATTGTGTTGCATATCAGTTATGGTTTGTAATTATTATCTGCTGATATGGTATTGACGGGGATATTCAGATTGTTCCGTTATGCCATTGATTTTGAATTAAATCTAGATTGATCAGAATTGGTATTGATTGGAGCAGTATATTGATATGATACTATTGATATTGTCATTGCCAGATTGAGTGTTGAGAGACTTTGAATTCCAGACAGGAACGGCGTCAGAACTGCAATAAGAGAAATGTATAAGTCAATGTGGTACTGGTAGAACGACTCGAGTAGGATATACTTGAGTTTCCCTAAATCACATACTTATTGTTATTATTTACAATGATTTGAATTGATATGCTTGTTCTATTGATTTATAGAAGCATGTATTAGATGAGTATTAGACGAGTGATCTTGTGACATAAGTGCCGATAGTGATGGAATCGTCACTGGCACATTGCACATTGTCAAGATAGTGAATTGACGATAGTGCCACAGTCTGTGATGGATAGGTCAAGACACCGGATGTTTGGTTATATCGATTGAATAGAATTGGAGTTTCTTCTATTACTGAATTCGATGTAGGAATGCCAACGTCTGGAAACCAAGATCCCTAGACTAGGATTGAGTCTAGTCTGAGCCGTGGAGTCACGAGTCTGATTGACAGTTTTATACTGATTATGGTTTCAGATTTTGATACATATTACGGATATCTGCTTCATGCTCTATATTGATTATATGATTGCATGTTTCATTGATTTATACTGGGATTTTATTCTCAGGGGAGTTATCCGGCTGTTGTCGTGTTTGTATGTGTGCATGGCAACAGGTGGGACAGGATCGGGGTCGAGGAGATGAAGAGAGATCGTGATTAGAGTGGAGACTACGGACCATGATTAGAGATAGGGTTTGGACACTTGATATTTAGTTGTTAAACCTTAGTTTGAATGATTGTATATAGTACAAGACTTGTACTTTAATACTGACATGTATATTATAATGTATTCCATTATGTTCCGCATTTAATAATGTATTTAAAAAAAAATTTTAAACCTTGTTTATTATAATTGATTAAATTGTCCCAAATGATGATTAAGAGAATGATTAGCGTCCGGGTCCCCACAATAGTCAACACCGAAGCACTGGTCAATCTATTCTTCAACTCTAGAAAACTGGACTCACAGTCTTCTGACCAAATAAATGGAACATTCTTCTGACTCAACTGAGTAATAGGTTTTGCAATACTCGAGAAATATTTAATGAATCGACGGTAATAACCTGCTAAACCCATAAAACTACGTATCTCTGGCACAGATGTCGGTCTCGGCCAACTGATCACGGCTTCAACCTTGCTAGGATCAACAAAATACCATCTCCAGATATAATATGACCCAAAAACACAACCTGTCTCAGCCAGAATTCACATTTCGACAGTTTGACATTCAATTTCTCAGTCCTCAGAATTCTCAACACAGTTCTCAAATGCTCAGCATGATCAATCATATTCTTCGAGTATATCAAAATATCATCAATGAAAATAATCACAAAATCATCAAGGTATCTCTGAAACACACGGTTCATCAGACCCATAAACACAACTGGAGCATTCATTAACCCAAACGACATGACAATAAACTCATAATGGCCATACCTGGTTCGGAACACTGTCTTCGATATATCAGAATCTCTGACTCTTAGCTGATGATATCCAGATATCAGATCGATCTTGGAATAGACAGAAGAACCCTGCAACTGGTCAAATAAGTCATCGATACGAGGCAAAGGGTATTTGTTCTTTACCGTAGCCTTGTTCAGTTGCCGGTAGTCAATGCAGAATCTCATTGAACCGTCCTTCTTTCTAACAAACAACACTGGAGCACCCCAAGGAGAAACACTCGGTCTGATGTAACCCTTGGATGGTAAATCTTCCAACTGATCTTTCAACTCTTTCAATTCTATCGGTGCCATTTGGTACGGAGCTCTAGAAATCGGAACTGTACCTGGTACAAATTCAATGCTGAAATTTATCTCTCGAATTGGAGGCAAACCCAGAATCTCATCTGGGAAGACATCAGCAAACTCACAGAACACTGGCAAATCAGCCAATGATGGGCTCGATTTCAGTAAATCAACTGAATACACAAGGAATCCCTATGCTCCTTTCTGTAATAATCGAGTAATAGACAACGCCGATATCAAAGGAATTCTAGCTCTAGAACCCTTACAGTAAAATTTCCATTCTTCAGCCATCTCAGGTCTGAATCTCACAATCTTATGGAAACAATCAACGGTAGCTCTGTACTTTGTCAGCATATCAATATCGATAATACAATCAAAATTAGATAACTCAAGTACAATACAGTCTAACTCAATCTCATGCCCGTCATACTGTAGCATACAATGTCTAAAATACGTCACTGATACAAGACCTCTCCCCAAAGGTGAAGAGACAGATACTACAAATGATAATGACTCAACAGGTAATGCATGAATCAATGCGAATCGCTCAGAAATAAATGTATGAGATGCACCCGTATAAATCAATACGTAAGCAGGATAACCACATAAAGAAGAGTTAGCTGCAACAACATCATCTGGTGCTTCCTGAGCCTATTCTTCAGTCAAAGAAAATACTCTGGCCTGCTGTCTAGGAGGCTGGCTAACAGTCTGGCTTTCTCCTTCCTCTGCTGTGACTGAGGAGTAGTCGGTGGTGGCTGGAAGGAGTGAACAGTTGATGATCGTCTATAAGTCTGAGCCACTGATCCAGATGACTCTGCTCCTTGGGATCCCTGGGAACCTCTCTGTGGACATACTCTAGCAAAATGTCCCCGCTATCTGCAAATACGGCAACTACCAATCACTCCCTGGCATTGCTCGGTCGGATGTCTCCCTCCTCAAGTTCTGCAATAAGCTCCGGTATAACTCTGGCTCTGTCGAGAACCACTGGAGCTAGAAGAATTGCTGCCAGACTTCTTAAACTGTTTTACTCTGGCTTTCAGATACTCTTTCTTTCCACCACTGCTACTGCCACTCTCAAATCTGGGAGGGGGTTGCTGTAGTCTCGGTGCTGGAGGAACATATGAAGCTCCTTTTTGTCTTATCAGACCAGCTTCAGCTCCTTTTGCTCTATTCAGGGCATCAGCAAAATTATTCAGTCTCCCAGTGTTCACCAATGTAAAAATCTCGGGATTCAGCCCATTGATGAACTCATCAGCAACAGCTTCGTCATTCTCGGCCACATGTGGAGCAAAACGCAACAATGTAGAGAACTTGGCCACATACTCTTCAATGTTCAAATGACCCTGTCTCAAATTTGCAAACTCTGCACCCTTGTCTTTCCTGTACGACACTGGGAAAAATCTTTGATAGAACTCAGTTTTAAAGACATTCCAATTGATATTCGTACCTCGATGCTCCAATGCTCTCTTGTCGTGATCCACCAATTCTTTGCAACGTCATGCAACTGGTGCCCAATCAATCGGACTCGGCGCTCATCCATGTAATCCAAGGAATCAAACAGCATTTCAATATCATCTAACCAACACTCACAGTCAACAGAAGTCTCTGTTCCTTTCAGGGTTGGCGGTTTGAATGACTGAAATCTCTTCAGTAACGTTTCCATCGGTGTTGCTTTCACATCCATCGGATTAGCAGAAGTACTACCCTATTCTGGTACTCTTCGAGGAGGCATATCTGATTATCAAAAGGGTTATTAACCAAATACAACAAACCTGTTTCAGTCCTCCTCTGATCATCTTACTGCTGATCAAGAATCGGTTCTGATTCATTCTCAATAACACATGTTTCCAATCAAATCAGATAATCAGGTAAACATGCATTTTAAAGCAGTAAAACATGATAGCAATCAAAAGCAAGGAAAGAAAACTCATTCTACCCCGCTCACTAGCTCCTACCTCAATCTAAGGAAGCTACTGCACTGATACCACCTGCTGTGGAGACCCGAACCTAATTCATCTTCTTAATCATTATTAGGATCATTTAATTAATCTGGGTCAAATTTTTTTTTTAAAATACATAAGTGCGGAACATAATGAAATCCATCTGATATACATATCAACATAAAGTACAAGTCTTGTACAATATATGTTTATCTCAACTAAAATTCAGCCACTACATCAAGTACTGAAAATCAATCTACTCTCTGTCCGGATCTCCACGCTAATCTTGAATCTCTCATCCTCTTCGTGACCCTGATCCTGTCCCACCTGTTGTCATGCACACATACAAACACAACAACAGCCGGATAACTCCGGTGAGAATATAATCCCAGTATAAACAATGTATACATGCAATCATATAAACAGATATAAAAGCATAAAACAAAAATCAATAGCATGTACCAAATCTGAAAGACATGAATCGATATAAAGCTGTAAATAAACTCTGGACTCGTCATCTCAGACTCGACTCATCTCTAATCTAGGGATCCCGGTTCTTGGATATTACCATATACCGAATCTTTGCAATAGAAGCCGATCCGCTCCTACGCAACCTCGATATAAATCAAACATCCAGTGTCTTGGCATATCCGCCAAAGACTTGGCAAATCCACCAATAACTTGGCATCTCCGCCCATGACTCAATACACGCTTTGCTATAACTCAATAGACTAAGCATATCAATCTCATAAATTGCAAATATCAATGCAATAAATAAAGTATGTGGTTTTTGGGAAACTCAAGTCCAATCTGACTCAAGTCGATCTCCCGGTTAACATTGATTTATACCTTTCCTTTGTCGGTTTCTGGTTCTATCGAAGTCTTGAATTCGAATCTGTCAATTACTCAATCTGGAAATGACAATATCGAGGAGTACAATATCAATATACCATTCAAATCAATACTGGATATAATCAGAATTCAATCTAATTCTGTTTCAACGGCATAACTGCACAATCTCAATATACCCATCAATACAAATCAACAGATATCAATTCACACAACTCATAATCGATCATAATACAAATCTGATATCAGATCTCAATCAATTCCATTTTGAAATCATAACAATTTCATACGGTATCTGTTCTTCGATCCGGTTTCGATTATACGATGTCTAATATCGCAAGAACACCATATATGAATCATATCTGATTCCTTCAATATCATATTTTCAAATCGTAACAAAACGTAGTAAAACTTACATCCAGTTGAAGTCTTTGTCGATAGGAACACAGTACTGAAGTCGGATTGAAATTCTGACGGGCGGATCTTGCGCAAACTTCAAATTCCTAAAATAAAAGGCGTAAGGATTTCTTGCAATTTCTCTGAAGCTTTCCTCGGCCTTTTCTTGTTTTCTTTGCTGAGTTATGAAGGAATGAAGAGATTATATATATATATATCTCGTGCATGTCCAAGCCATGTGGCTAAGTCTTTGTGCTGCACGTCTCGCGCATATGCGCGAGACATTCTGTCTTTGCGCGTAACCTCACGGCAGCTCGCGCATATGCGCGCCCTCGCTCGGCGCATATGCGCGAGGTTCACTGCCATACTCGCGCATATGCGTGGGTCCTGTCGCGCATATGAGCGAGGTTCTCTGCCTACCTCGCGCATATGCGCCTGGCTGGGTCACGCATATGCGCGAGGGCTCATCCTCGCACATATTTCCAATCTTCTTTCCAGCTTTTTCCGCTCCGATCCATTCCGTCTATAATCAATTCAATTATCAACAAATCATTTCTGATTACAATAATCAAAACCTCAGGCATTACACATGTGCACGTTGTTTATACTGGGAATGTATTTCTCACCGGAGTTATCCGACTGTTGTTGTGTTTGTATGTGTCCATGACAATAGGTGGGACAGGATCAGGGTCATGAAGAGGATGTGAGATTTCAGTTAGCATGGAGATTCAGACCCCGATGTAGAATAGGCTTCATCACTTGATATATAGTAGTTGAACCCTAATTTGATTTTAATGTGATTGTACAAAACTTGTACTTTTATGTTGATGTTTATATCAGATTGATTTTATTATGTTCCGCACTTGTATTTAAAAAAAAAATTAGACCCAATTTATTAAATTGATCCAATTATTCCAAGAACTATTAAGAAATGAATTAGCGTCCGGGTCCCCACATTTAAATGATTTTAGGAACGTGTCTTTGCGTTTAAAACGCTCGATTATTCGATCGTTGGCGAGGGTGCGACGTTGGACGACCGGACGACGAAGAACTCCGAGCCTTTTTCTTCTCCTTATTTTTTTCGAAATATTGTGTGTGCTTTGAGGTGTGATTCACGGATGATGGAGGAGATTTATGAGGTTTAAAACACCTAGAATACTTATTTATAAATTTAATTACATAATAATTGGCTTTGGTTTTGGGCTTGCAAGACTAAGGGTAATTGGGCCTAACTAAATTAATTAAATTGGGCCCAATAACACTTAATTAACTAAATAATAAAAGTTTATAAAATAAGTTTCCCAAAAATAATATTTTTGATATTTTAAAATTCCTTGTTTGGCCAAAACCGGCTTCCCGGGAAAAATTGAGCTCGACTCATAAATAAATTCGAACTCCAACTTTTTTAGAAAAATTAAATAATTTTTAATCATATTAGGAAGCCTTGCCATTATTTAAATAAAAATACATATTTTTGTCTTGGTCGTCTCCGGTCTTCTTTTCCCTGCCTATTATCGAATATTCGAGTGAAATCCTTAATTTCATGTAATCATGTCATATAATCATTTAATCATATAATAAATATCATGCAAGCATTTAAAAACAATTAAATAAAAAAATTAAAATAATTTTGCATGCATGTGGTTTACGTAGGTTGATTTTTCGGACGTTACTATTCTCCCCTCCCTAAATAGAATTTCGTCCTCGAAATTTTCTTTGACTTGATGATTGCAAAGCTTAGATTCTCTTATCCACCTCAAACTTAATCTCTAACTTAAATCTTATTCTTCAATTTGGTCCCCAAAATCTTGAAAATTGCAATTCTAACCCAAAAATGTTCCAAAGTTGACTCCTAAATCCGGCTCAAGTAGTGCATGCACCCTATTTTTCTAAGTTCTTCAATATCCCAAACAGTTTCCATAACTCAATTTAACATTTCATGCAAGAAAAGCATCGAAAAAATGTTAAACAACTAGGTTACCTCAAAATCAGTGTAGTGTTGGCTCTGTCTCATCCTCCGCAGCTTGCATGACATAGACCCTTCCAGTAGTGGGTTGCTTGAACGTTAGGCAATCTTTAGCCTTGTGTCCCAAATCTCCGCACTTGAAACACTTGTATGTGCCCCACATGCACTTGTCATAGTGTGGACGATTGCACTCCTTGCATAGTGGTTTCTCATCAGCCTTCGGAATGTTCCCTCTAGGTGGTTTCCCTTGTGGTTTTGGTGGTTCTGGTTGTTTTTGTGGTCCCGCATAAGGCTTCTTATTACTCTGATTAGCTTGCTGAGCACGATTCCTCTTTCGCTGCAACTCCCAATCAATGTCCTTGTGTGACTGCTCGGCTCTAAAAGCTTTGGCAACGACAGTAGTGTAGTCAGTAGGATCGCTGAGCATGACATCACGACGGATTCTCGGCTTCAAACCATCTAGGATGTGTCTTAATTTTTCAACAGCATCGTTGGCAATCAAGGGCCCAAAGTGACATCCCCTATCAAACTTCTGCACAAACTCAGCAATAGACCAATCCCCCTGACGGAGACTCATAAACTCCCTCTTAAGCCTAGAGCGAACATCAGATGTGAAGTACTTGTCATAGAATACCCTCTTGAACTCCTTCCAAGTCAACGTCGCCATATTCACTCCTCGCTCCGCTCCCTCCCACCATAAGGAAGCGTCGCCCTTCAACAGATAAATGGTATAGCGAACTCGGTCAGCGTCCGCCATGTCCATGTAGCGAAAAATCACCTCTAAGGATCGAATCCATCCCTCAGCAACGAATGGATAAGTAGTGCCATGAAACTCATCGGGGTGCATCCTCCTAAAACGCTCAAAAACTGGCTCTGGTTTAACCATTGATCCATTCCCTACATGTTGCTCAAGGAAAAGGGCCATACCGGCTAGTACACGGGCACTAGCATCCTGAACAGGTGGAGGCTGTTGAATATTCTCCTCCTGTCTAACCTCATCATTCCTAAGTAAATTTCTTCTCGGAGGCATCTCTGTACATGTCGTCCACGTAACCAACATGCATTAAAAATTTTACATGCAGCATGCAACTAACATTTATATCATATATCATGTAAGCATTTAAAGAATTTTAAGCATATAAAATATAAAGCAGTAAAAACTCACATATTTGAGGCGTGACTTCTTGAGCTTCTCGAAGTGACAGTACACAACACTTTGGGGAACATTGTCTCTGACATCAACTGAAACGACCTCAATTTTTTTTTATTTTTTTCTAATCTTAAATCATAAATTCTAAATTACTAAATAAAATAATTTAACATAATCATGAATCATAATAATTTAACAATTTAAATCTCAAGTGCATTAAAGAAAATCCTATATCTTCGACTAACCAAAATTCCTAAATCGACCTTTAAAAAGATCGGCTAACAATAAAATTAAGTATAAAACTATTTCTAATAAAAATCGTTAACATAATCTTTAAATCCTTAATCTATCTAGCTAGTGCGGAAACATAAAGGCCATCGGGTGTGTACTGCTGTACTCGATCTACTCACGCATCAGCACCTCCCATAAATAATCAAATTCTGCATCATACAAACCTAGTGAGTCTAAAGACTCAGCACGTTCTAAACATGGATATCAAATAAAACATATACAATCACATCCATTAAAATCATATTTTTATTTAAAATAATCTTTTGAACATGAATAAACCATTTAAAATCATTTAAGCATATTTAAATCGTAAATCGTAAAATCATTTTAAAATATTCTTTAAGCATAAATAAATCCTTTAAAAATCATTTAAAAATAAGCTTTGATCATAAATAAATCATTTTAAAAATAACTTTAATCATCATCATAAATCATATATCATAAGAATCATTTTTATCATAAGCTTTCAATCATATATCATTTTAGGTGAAGTTTGATCCTTGAAAGTGACTAGCTTTTATCCTTTGGTCGACTACAGTCTTAGCTCCACATGGTCCATGGGGGTGTGCACTAGGCTCCACCGTGGAAATATGATCGTCGGGGTCCCTCTGGGACCTTTTCCCATACACGGGGTCCCTCTGGGGCCTTGGCCCGTAAACAGGGTCCCTCTGGGGCCTTGGCCTGTATATGGGCTCCCTCTGGGGCCTTGGCCCTCACGTCATCACCACAAAATCATATATCATATATCATATCTTTTGTCACAGTCAATTCACATCCCTCAAAAATATTTTTCCTTTTCTTTAAAAATAATAAAATAAGACAGCCTTCCAAAAATAGCATTTTTACACATTATAAATTGCACAGTTTTACCATAAATCGTAAAAGTATATATTATCATCAAAATCATAATAATAAATCATAAAATATCATTTTACAAGTACTATGATCCTTCGGGATGCTGCCAAGCATTTTCGAATTTTCCTAAGTGTAAAAACATTGTTTTGCCCCTGGACGTAAAAATTTTCGAATTTATCTTTTTCTCACTTTTAATGACATGAGATTATTCTAAATAATTATTTAGGCTTAAATATAATTTTTCATAATTTTATAAAGCTTAAAACTAGGCTTTTCAATTAATTGTTTAATTAGCGTATCATGCGACGATTAAATCCCAGAAAAATCCAAAACTCATTATTTTGATCCCAAATTTTTAACATAACATTTTTAATATTTTTAAAATTCCTTTTTTGGCCAAAACCGGCTTCCCGCGAAAAATCTAGCTCGACTCGTAAATAAATTCGAACTCCAACATTTTTACAAAAATTAAATCATTTTTAATCATATTAGAAAGCCTTGTGATTATTTAAATAAAAATACATATTCTTGTCTTGGTCATCTCCGGTCTCCTTTTCCCATCATATCATCGATTCGGGTAAAATCTTTAATTTCATGTAATCATGTCATATAATTATTTGATTATGCAATTATACATTTAATCATATAATAAATATTATGCAAGCATTTATAAACAATTAAATAAAACAATTAAGCAATTAAAATAATTTTGCATGCATGTGGTTTACGTAGGTTGATTTTTCGGATGTTACAGATGAGGACTGCTCAGAACCGACAAAAGAGTTATGCTGGTAAGCGGTGCAGAGATCTAGAGTTTGCAGTGGGTGACCACATCTTTGTGAAAGTCACAGCTTTGAAGGATGTAATGAGATTTGGCAAGAAAGGTAAACTCAGTCCGAGATTCATAGGACCATTTGAGATTCTCGAGAGAGTTGAGAAACTATCCTACAGAGATTCATTATCACCGAATCTGGCGGGAATACATAATGTGTTCCACGTCTTGATGTTGCAGAAGTACATGTCAAATTCTTCACATGTGCTGAATTATGAGCCTCTGCAGCTGACGTCGAACCTGCCTTTCAAAGAAAGACCTACCCAAATTTTGGACAGACATGAGAAGAGACTCCTGAACAAGGTGATCCAAATGGTCAAAGTCAAGTGACTGAATCATTCCGAGGAATATGCTACTTGGGAGACCGAGACTAAGATGAGGAGTCGCTACCCAGAGCTAATTCGGTACGTTTTAAATTTCGGGAACAAAACTCAATTTAAGCGGGGGAGGAATTGCAATGTCTATAAATTCGAATGACGTAACAGACTACATGAAAATCTGGGCTATTATTAAAATGTTTATTTAATTATTTTTAAATGTATTTAATACATGGTTAAGACATGATTTTATGTTATGGCTTACTTGATTGCATAACATAGGGCTTTTAGCAGTATTTCATGCTCGATCGAGGAACGGAGACCGGGGA
Organism: Primulina tabacum; assembly: GCF_025594145.1. Classification (NCBI taxonomy): domain Eukaryota; kingdom Viridiplantae; phylum Streptophyta; class Magnoliopsida; order Lamiales; family Gesneriaceae; genus Primulina; species Primulina tabacum. The sequence goes on from NC_134566.1 coordinate 6,748,451, forward strand.
TAGTTGAGAAAAAATGTTTTATTAAATAATTATTTTTAAGCATTTAATATATGGTGTGAATATTATGTAATTCTCGAAACTAAGCATTTTTAATAAATTTTTACACGTTGAACCATATTTTAAATCGGTAGGCGATTTTTAGCGAAATGGAAGACTTTTTGAGGGTTCGGGCAATATTTTTAACACATTTCAAAACGAAATATTTTACGGGCATTTTATTGGGCCTAATGGGCTTGTGCTAGTAGATATTTGGGCCAAGCCCGCTACACTCCACTATTTTAAGAACCTAAGACCAAATATACACTCACTTTTATTATTTAAAAATACTCCAAACCCTAGTACCTCCCCACGCTCATTCGGCCGCACCCGCCTTGAAAAATAGCAGCAGCTTTGGTTCATTTTTGCAACAAAATTTCAGTAGAATCTTATACCGTTTCTCCGGTGCTTGTCCCTCGCTTTACCGATTCGAGTTTTAGAGCATTTTTATACTAAGGCACGCCCTATACAATTTTCTCTCATCAATTACATCAGGATATGTATATTGAATGATTATTCATGAAAATTAATAGACCTACTATTATGCATCGATTTTACATGGTTTTTACATGAAAAAATATGGAGTTCTTGCTTTGTTTCTCACATTGTGGTATGGTTAAAGGGGCTGCTAGATTTTTTAGGGATAGGGGAAGATATACATGAGGTTTAGAGAGGGTTCAGGTGAAGGTTTTAAATCTTGAACATGTCGAGGTAGGAGGTCGATCGGGTTGCTTGTACAGGGCACGGTCTTGGCTAGATCGAATAGTAGGTTGTGAGCTGTGGTGCAAGGGCTGTTTCAAGCCTTGGATCAGACTCTGGTGGGTCTGAGATGTTGTCCAAGATGGCTCGAGTACAGCTGATCACGGTCCAGGGGCAGATTGCATGAGTTATCGTTCAATGGGCTCGGAATTTAAGTGTTCTTATGAAACGTGCTCAACCGCATGCATGGGGCTAGGGTCCATGGCTAGGTCCGTCTAGGAAGATCCAAAGGTGGGCTTAGAAGGGTTGATTTGGGTCTGGTCCAAGCTGGTTTGGTCTATGGTTGAGAATTCGGAGGTTATGTGCACTAGGGTTCGGCTCTCTTTTGTACAGAAAACTCCAGCAACTTCTAGGTTCTTTTAAAGAGTTTTAAATGGTCTGTTCTAGGTGGTTTAATGGCTGGCAAAGTGCGTTTAAGCCATGATTCATGTTTGGGAAAGTTTGGTTAAGTTTCTGGTTTATTCGGGTTAAAATTGGGACACCGGTCCATGTTTTATAACGAATTATATGCATGGACTCGAGTTTACATCTAGGAAATGATTAAAAATATGTTTTAAGCTTTTTTGATAAATTTGGATGGATTCGGGTCGAAATTTTAAGGTCCAGGGGTAAAATGGTCAAATTAGGCTTTCAGGGGCAAAATGATCATTTTGCACCTGGGTCGAGTTAACCGTCTTGGCACTGACGTGATAACTTAAAATGATGTTTAAAATGTTTATTTGAATTATGAATATGAATTTTTATGATAATGCTGGAAAATACGATGCATGCTTGGCTATAAGAAAATATATATATATGCATGAATTTTACAAGTATTGAGTACGATGACACGTTTTTGAAAGAGGTGAGTTGGTTGTAACTAATACGAACATGAACAAGTAAGGCCAAGGCTCAGTGGACGGGTAAAGTTGTCGCTGACGTCCCCGCCGTCGGGTACCGCGGTTATATGTAGATGGATCTATCGACCTAAAGCTGATACGAAAGTCACAACTAATGATCTGAATTCAATAAAGGAAAATGAATACATATATGATGATATGATATGACATGATTTGATATGACTCGATAGGTTGACGCCCCTGTTTATGCTTTTAAGGATCATAAACTTATTTTAATTACAGTAATTTCACTGTTGCATGATATGTCTATGTAATCTCTACTATTTTATTAAAGGTGAGACGCACAAAAAAAATGCCCATGCAGACACCAATTTTTTGTTCACCATTTTGCCCTTTTTGCCTCACCTTAAAAATAACTCTCTCTCGAAATCACTCAACATCTCCAAGAAACCGTTCCACACAACTACGTACCACGATTCTCTCAGTTATTGTTGATTTACCTTCACAAATCTTCTCTACAAGGTGGATTGGGATTTATTAAATCCACGATCTCCTCCAACAAATACTCGGTTGAGGCCTCGACGAATCCAACACCACATCCATTGCACTCGATCTCCAGCCTCTTGTCTGTCGGTTCAAATTCAATTTTCCGGCCAAGATATCATAAGGGTCCTTCCGTGATTGATGAAATATTACTATGTTGTTTTTAGCTCTCCGATCCTCAAGTTTTCAAAGTGATCGGGATAACAAGACACTACAGATTCTTTAATCTGTTTGCTTTGGATTTTGACTCGCATGATGAGCTAACTCGAAAATAGCCACAGATGCAAGTTTTTGTAATCTTTTTCCTTTTATGTTCAAGAAAAGACAAGTTTCGAACGGTACTTCAATTTGGTATTTTGAAAATTATCTGGTCCTCTTCAGAAGATCCGAGTTACTTTACCAAGGAAGGTGCCAAGAGAACACAGGCTTGATTGAGGTAATGTATTTTTTGGTTGAATTTCGGCTTCTCATTAATTCAAATTGCGTTTAATGTCGGGCTGAAACGGCACGTAGTGTTAATATGACAACGTTCTTTTGCAATTTCTGGAGACTGTCTCGATCCATCAATTAAAGTCGTAATCGCTTGCGTCAATCTAATTTATTTCTAGAGTCTGGAATTGCGATTCGTATGGCTGACTGTACGTTTTCAGTTCTCACATGTATTAAAATACTGCGGTTGCGTGTAATTAAAATGGACATTAACAAGATAAAACAAATCAAAACACAATGGGAAAGTGACTACATATGACTTAACTATTCGGGTTTAAGCCATCTATACGAATTGCTAGAACTTGGAGCAAGTGAATGCAGACAACGGTTCCTGCTTTGAGGAGGGAAAAGCAAATGAAGTTGATGGAGGAGAAACAATGCTGGGTTATTGTCCTTATTGTGCCTAATGCGGATCACAATATAGAACATGCCTTTTGAGCCTTACTCTTCTTTTTCTTTTGCTTGGGTGGCTGGAGCACGACTTTGATAGCAGCATCGAAGACTGCTTTGACATTCTGCTGGGAAAACATAATGGGGTAAATGACTGCAGCATGTTGAAAGAGCGAAGGTACGAATAAAAGAAACTAGAAATTTGAATATTGAATCTTGAGAATACCTGTTGAGTTTTTTTAACTACATTCAATGTAAGCAGGAGAACCAATCATCTTTCTCAACTCCTGCCCCTGCACATTTGATATACGGCATTATAATCATGTTCAGAAATTGGAGGAAGAAAAGAAGATTTAAGTCTTTTTTGTTTAGAATAAATTAGGAAAGTAGGTGGCAAAGAGAGCACCATAGGTGAAGCCTCACCTGTATAGGTCATATGACTCCAAAATCAATTTATACCTGAAAAACACAGTGATTTATCTCCATCTTCATTATTTATGAAATATTTAATAAATCATAGGATATATTGTTATTCAATTCTTTCAAATCTTCTGGGAGTATTTGACGAAGATGATCGATTATACTGGTATGCTTTCTCTGCAAATAAGGCTTCAACATTTTTTCTCTGTACTCTTAAATAGAGGATTTAAATTTAATGAAAACCAAGACAAATTTAGTATGCTTTTCTTTCACAATTTTAACTTTTGGAGGAGAGTTGACTGTCTTTATTGTGCCCTAGGGATACTCTTATTTAATATTGTGTATTTTATTGAATCTATGCAATGAGTGGCCTTCTCATTAATAAATTATTCAAAATGTGTTTTTATGTTTATTGGACAACTAAAGAAGGTCTCTCGATGATTTGTGTACATTTTGTTTACTGAGGATGATGATGAATTTTGTTTAAATTTTATCGAATCAGGCATAAATTATCACAAAAATTAATATTTTTTTTTAAAAAAAAAGGTTTAGAAACAAAATCTTATGTACATTTTGTTTACTGAGGATGAATTTTGTTGAACTTTAACGAATTTCAAAAAATTTAACAAGCCTATAAGAATGATAGAGATGTCAAGATTAATGTGTATAAAAAAATCCTGTAACTGTGGCTAACTGATCTAAGATCAGTGATAACTCATTTCAAACAGAAACAGTGGTGCTGAGAGAGATCTATATGCCCATGGTTGGTAGATCCCCTGTAACGCCACGAAAATGTTAAGGTCCATGCAAATCACGTGCATGCAATTATTAAATTCTCTTGTATTTTAATTAAATGTTTTAATTGCATTAATTAATTATGTTGTGCATAATTGCATGTTTAAAATGTATTATTCTACATTATTGCATTAAAATGTATTTTTAAAGGTTATTCAAGTTGCAATCGAGGAACGAGAACCGAGGGCTGAAAAATAGAAAATGTTTTTATTAAATAATTGTTTTTAATTATTTAAAATATGGTTGATACTTTTTAGTATTTTTGAAAATAAAGGGGTTTTGAGGTGATTTTATACGCCGAGGCGTAAATTTTATCGGTGTTGGTTTTTCAACTAAAATACGAACTTTTGGGCAACCCGGCTAGTAAATTCACATATTTAATTAAAGGAAAAATTTGTTATTATTTTATTAAATCCTAATTAAAGCTAATGGGCTTAAATTTTGTGGCTTAATAGGCCTATAGCCTAATTAGTAAATAAATTAGTATATAAAGTATTAATTGATCACAAAACCGTACACTTGCTACTCAAACAATCGGCCGTTCAATTTATTTTCTGAAAAACTCTCCCCCAACCCCACAAACCCACGGCACACACCAAAACAAGCAAAAGGGAAGTTTTGAAATTGAAGGAAAATTCACCCATGGTTTCTCGTCGCCGTTCTTCGCTTCGTCAACGGATATTCGTGCGTTAAAAACGCAAAGGCACGCCATAAATCTCCTTTTCTCATATATCGCACCATATTACATGTTTTAATTATGTTTGCATGGAAAATATGTTGATCTTTTATGTATTTTCGTTTTTAGTCCATATCATGTCAAAAAACTCAGGTTTTCATGATCCAAACTTATGATAACTTTGCATTAAGGGGCTGCCATGTTAGGGGCTTCATAGGGGATGTTTTTCCACTGGATTTAGAGTCCTTAAGGGCATGATCAAGGGCTGGATAGGACCATGTATCATAAGAAACGAAAATTTAGAGTCCTAGTGGGTTGGGACTCTTCGGCTAGGGTTCATTAGGACTCTCGGCGGCTTGCTGCTGTTAAGATCGCAACCAAGAGACTTAAGGGGAGGGTACGAGGGTCCTAAAGTGTTTGTGCAAGGGTAGGAAGCAACTGAGTAAGGGGCCGCACGGTGGAGGAACCCGAGAGGTTTAGTATGGGCTTTACTTTTCAAATTATTGCTTTTTAGGTTTGGTAAACAGAAGACGGTATCAGTTTTATGACTATTTCACTTGATTTTTAAAATGCTAGTTGATTGATGATTTATCTTAAGGGGCATAATATTTTATAAAAATATTTTCATGAGGTTTATGTATATGGCCGAAAATTGAGTGTTTATAAAAAAAAAAAATCTAGTACTTTTAAAGCAATAAAAAGGGCAAGACGTTTCAGTTGGTATCAGAGCCGAGCTCTCTTAGTACGGTGTGGTTCGGGGACGAACCAAGCGGAAGCTGGAGGGCATGTGAGGCCCGGGGCCAAAGAGGGCGGGGGGTGATCGCCGGTGCCATGAGGTTGCACGGACAATGAGCGGCTCCTGACAGGCTTCTAGGTGGAGGGAACATGAATGAACCGATCCCACACCGGAATGAGAGGGATTCCGAGACTGTTCAATGTAATGGACTGTACAGTTGAAGAAGGTTTAAAAGATTTGATTGGTACTACTCATATCACGAAGATGCATCTTCTTTTCGGTAGCTCATCACATTAGAACTCCAAAGTGAAGCGTGCTTGACTTGGGGCAATTTTGGGATGGCTGACCTCCTGGGAAGTTTCCCAGGGTGCGTGTGAGTGAGAACATAAGCACGCTGGAAAGACCCGTCTTGATACTGTGAGGACAGTCGTCGAATCTGGGGCGTTACATCCCCCGTTCGAATTTCACGCTCGAGGTGCTAGAGCCTTCAAGTTGTTCAATCTGAAGCCCGAGTTTTGTTTCTAAGGCCACAAGGTTTGGTATCTAATCTTTGTGAATAATAATGTTATATTTGAGTTCTGACGAGTACAGGGTAGGATGGTCGAATATTAACCTCTTAATTGTCTCATGAAGATTAAAAGGGGAAGCCAAAAACCAGCCTTCAGCATTAGTGGGTTATTCACCTACTTTACCAACTCAAACACTCATCATATAAATTGTTTTATTCATAATTTTATCGTTAAGTACACCTCAACATTTTAGATATAATACTCAATTATTATAGAGTTTGTTGTAATAATAAGTAACATATGTGATACTAATATATATAACACGATATAATCTATAATTCTTATGTTTGGTGATATAATGGTATAATTGAGATATATATTTAGCTAATCATTGCTAATGGTTGTATTGTATGTAAGGTGCACATTTTTTCAAGCCAAAGGATCCTTCTTACAAAGAGGTATCGTATCTGTGTGTTTTTCTTTTTTCGCTTTCACTTTGGTGTTTTACTTTGTGTACATAGTTTTAAATGTGTAGCACACGACATCCGTGTATCATTTGGTACACGATTTTCATCTTACTTCCCAACGTTGTTTTCGCTGTTGACCTTCTCATGTTGTAAAAAAATAATGTATGGTATTACGATGATAAATTATTTGAGACTTATTGTATTTTACACTTTTTTAAAAAATGTATTTTGAATAAAAACAATCATTTGTATGAGACTAACCTCTCATCTCAAATCTCATTCATGTTTCCACAATAGTTTATCTAATTAAAACATTTTACCATATCCTGCCATCAACTTTCTTCAATGTATGTTTATTTAATGCTCATATATTCATGTTTTTGGTGAATCTGTTATTGCATTTCTTGAATTTTTGAAACTTAATCATGTCGAGACCAATATTTAAGAGTTGTCTTCTAAATATTGTAACAGATATAATACTATTTAGCTTTAATGTTTTCTCCTCCTACACGGGCTACTACTCATAACAATCGCAATGATAATGAAAGACGTCAATTAAACACAGCGCGACGACGAGCACAAAGAGAATTAATGACAGAAAATGAACGACAAACAAATCTAGCTCGACGTCGGTCAGACTACTAAAGACGTATAAATAGATGTCCACATGCTACATATTTTGATGAATCCAACTTTGAAATATCAGATGTTATTACACATTTGAATGGTATGTTACATAAAATATGTAGTGCTTCCTATTTATCAATCATTCTTTTCATTTTTGGTACTTTTAATTTAATATAAGTCAATCCCATTCTTATTTATATATTATTATTTCAGAAATTTATTTATTTATTCTAATACAAGCATATAATGCTCTTATACATTTTTCAGTTCCTCTCAACAACAATTTGACTACGACTACCACAACGCATGCAATAATGAAAACTTCTTCAAATCAAGGTGGTATATTTCATTTGCACTATTTGAAGTTAAACGATTTTAAACATTTCTTTTATATATTATATTATACGATATGCAAGACAAAATTTGATACTACATCCACATGTAATAAATAAAATTATTAAATTTTATTTATTTAACATCATCAATTAAATATTTTTCATATCTAATAATTTGAACAACCAAATAATTAATTATTTAATATTCACTTTTAATGTCAGGAATCACCGCAACTACGGTTGAACAAGTGTGTCGTGTACAGACATTACCTTATCAAACAATGACATCAAATTTTGAGCAAGGGAGTACTAGCACAAGTCAACATCTAACTGATTTAAATCATCAAGGTAATATACTAAATTCAAATACACCATTGACGTAACATGCAACATTTTTTTTATGACTTTGCATTATGTCATCTATGTATAATATAAAGCATCTGAAATCAACATATAGCTGCATGATATAGCAATATCAAATACAACATAATTGTTTGGGCTCGAAAACACCATTTACGTCGATATCGATATCGTAATCTAGCAAAAAAAATCAATAATAGTCAACATAATGGTTGATGGAATTTGTACAAACCAAAAATTTGTATATAATGTCAAGCTCTACTTTTTCATGGTAGAACACCTAAACTGTGTTGCAAAATGGTCGCACAAAATTAAAACCTATTTCATCTCCAATTGAATTGCAACAATTGTATGATAAAAACAACGAACAAGGTAGGTATTTCATGCAACATATAATGGCGTATAATCGCTAAAACTCAGATAATTGAATCAAAATATATTGGATCAATAAGTATTACTTTGCTAAATAATTGTTTCACTACATTTTCTATTTGTGAACTACATGTGTATGTCTTTTTTGTTGAAAAATTTTTTTTTATTTCTTTTGCCATCAATTTCCCCTCTCAAGTTGTCCATTTATTATTTAATGACTTCGATAAGACTCCATCAACAAGGTGATTGATTTTTATTTTATTTTATTTTTTCAAAATTTTATGCACAAATATTTAATCATTTAAAATTTTCAACAGTTGATTTAAAAATAAACTAGGAAGCATCCTACATGACATAAATTTTTTAACATGAAAGATATAATTTTAACACATTGTACATTTTTTTAATGTCTTACTTTCATAGTTTTCTACAAAAATTTCAATTAGGACTAGCCAACGAGGTGCATGTATTGCGTGTAACATGAATATATAAGGCTAATATAATAAACATTCATGATATTACAACACCTTGACACCAAAACATTTTGAGTCATGAATATTTTTTTGGATTTTTTCAATATACAGTAAATATTGTCAAATGTTTTGAAAATAGACTATTTTTAAAACAATGTTTACAAATATGTTAGACTAATAAATTTCTACTATACACTTTATTCATTCAAGCTTCAAACAAATATTTATTTTTTACTTTGTCTGTTTGAAGATTGATTTGAACAATATTGCAGGCATAAGCTTCAGTGAAAACAATGTCATTGCTAACATACAACGATATCCACGTCAACGTCGATATCATAACCTAGCAAGAAATTTCGGTGAAAGTGAGATAAATTATCGATGACAATTGTCTGACCCAAGAATTTGTTTGCATTGCCAAGCTCTATTGTTTCATGGTGAAACATCACAATTTTGCTGTAGAAATGGAAGTACAAATTTGGATCATATCCCTTCTCCTATTGAATTACAAGAGCTGTATGCAGAGAATAATGAGGAAGTCAGGCATTTTCGGCAGTTCATAAGGGCATACAATCATGTTTTCTCTTTTACATCGATGGGAGTCAACTTAGATGAGTCCTTAGAAACCAGTACGCATGGAATTTATACATTTCGTGCCCATGGATCAATATATCACTCGATTGGAAGTCTTTAACCAAATAAAATTATAGGCCAAGGTACATGCATATGTGAATTGTAGACACAGATCATGATATAGACAATAGACTTCATGAAAATCCAGAACTAAGGCGAGAATTGCTGCTTAAGATACAAAACATTCTTGATCAACACAATCCATTTGTGCACGTGTTTCGACAAATTGGAAAATGTCAAGACATACCTAACTGTAGGCTCATCATCAGGCAACAAAAACCTAATGAACATCAATATAGTTTACCAACAGCATCTCAAGTTGCAGCTGTAATTGTTGACAACGAATTTCAAGAAACTTTGAGCAGTCGAGATATTACTATACAAGGAATCGGTGAAAATCTTATCAGCATTCAAGATGTAGTTGGCTATTATGATCCTTTGCAATATCCACTTCTTCTACCATATGGTACATATGGTTGGGACATAAATAGCCGAAATATCAATGGTACCTGGTTAACATGCTTAAATTACTATGCATATATGCTACAGGTTAGTAAAAAAAACATTGTACTTTATGCTTTATATTTTTAATTCAAAAAAATTTAAAACTTAAATGTACACCTATACTTATATATTGTAAATTATCTTCTTATTCAGATACGAGAAAATTCTCCATCTTTGCTACTTATAGGTCTACTTCAACAATACGTAGTTGACAATTACGTAAATATAGAAACACAAAGACTATGATGGATACGTTCAAATCAACGTGATATACGTTCTGAACTTTACCAAGGATTGGAAGATTGTTTACATGGAGGTGAAAATAATGCAGGTATGATAACTTAATTTTTAGAATATTATTTTTCATAACATATATTACAACTCACATATTATACATATCTACCAAATACATTACAGGAAATGTTGGTACCAGAATCGTTTTGCCATCATCTTTCGGTGGAAGCCCACGTGATATGTACCAACGGTATCAAGATGCCATGACTTTGGTACAAACATATGGAAAACCAAATATAATTCTTACAATGACATGCAATCCGAATTGGAATGAGATAAAATATCAACTACTTCCTGGGCAATCATCTCAAGACCGTCCAGATTTGAAAAAATTATACCAAAATTTGAAGAGTTTAAGAAAGATTTGTGGATAGGGGGTTTTGGGTAAGGTCCGGTCTTATTCGTACGTGATTGAGTATAAAAAAAGAGGGCTTCCTCATGTTTATATGTTGTTTGAAAATACTAACAAGTTGTGTACTCTCGATCAGACACCTTTACGTATAAAAATAACATTTTCATGATATGCATAACATAAACCTCACTTGTTCCTTTGCCTCAACCATAACATGTATCTTTTTTTCATGATCATAAACATTATCCTTTATTGAATTTAGATCGTTAATTGTGACTTTACTCAATCCCCAAAAAGTCGATGGATCTATCTATATGTAACCACAGTACTGGGCGGCGGGGACATCAGCGACAAAAGATTGTCAACTGAGCCTTGGCCTATCCTCAATCATATCCTCATATCCTCATTAGTCACAATTACTTCACTTTCTTCAACATTTCATATTTTCATCACTTTATAAAATCGTGTTTAATTAACATTTTTCTTTTGAAACCAAGCAAGAAACATATATTTTAAATGTCAACCTTTAATCATAAAAATCCATGGACATTTAAAAATCGTAATTTAACATGTAAAAATTCATAAACATTTGAAATAATCATAATAGTATATAAAACAGCGTTCAGAGCACTGCCATGACGTTTACTAATTTTTAGGTATAAAAAGACCGTTTTACCCCTAGACATAAATTCCTCGATTTTGACTTTTTCTTGAATTCATTGACTCTAACATGTCCCAAATAATTATTTAAGCTTACGTGAATTTTCCCATATTTTTATTTGGCGTAAACGAGGACTTTTAAGTTAATCTTTAATTAATCACTTTGACGGTGTTTTAATCCCGAAGAAATCCCAAACTTTAATATAAAATTCTTAAATTTAAAACTAAATCTTTTTATATTATTATAGCCCTTAAGAACCACGGCTCGACCCCCGTGAGTCGCGTTTCGATTTATTTTAACATTGAAAACCCTAATATTCCCTATAGAAGTCCCACCCGAACCATGTCTCGATTTTGTCGAGCCACTCTCGAGCTATACCAAACCAAACCCTGAACAACCCCCTTAGGCACCCTTCAGGACCCATAGAACCCTTAGGAAAAAACCCTAGGCTCGGACAGAAGTCGCACCAAGCGATGACAGCTGCGGCCGAGAGTTCTATACTTGCATGGACTTTACGTTTTCATATCTAGGCCCTTAACCATCGTCCCAGCCCCCGAACCAGCCTGATGTTAACTCACCTAGGACCATTAGGACTCATCCTAGCCCAGCTCCTGAGCCTCGGACCGAGACCCTTCCCATACACAAGCTACGCAACTCCTGCACAAGTCTGCACAAAGCTCTCGGGTAGGAGTCCTTGTTTGCAAGGAATCCTCCCAGCCCTCTAACCCGAGTCCTAGCTTGGCTAGGAGTCTACCCTTGACTCAAACATGCCCCTGGCCAGCCCTGATACCATGCCAAGACCAAACCAGCCCCTTGAGCAAGAACCCGAACCCCATGATCCCATGACAGAAAAATATCGGTACCATCTTTTGCTTGCTTGCTTCTTATGTGATTGCCGTGAGTTTGTTGTATTCTTAGGACTCTTAAAATCATGTAAAAACATCCTTTGCTCATACCCTAACATCATGGCAGCCCTTGACACGTGAAGAACAAGTTTTTACATCAAAATTCATGACTTTAACACACGCATGTACAACAAATCCAAAAATAATCACAATATTTCATGCTTTTCATGTACACGATATTTAAACGATAGTACGATGCGATAATTGAGAAAAGTAGATGTATGGCGTGCCTTTGTATTTTAAATGCGCGAATATACATTGACGATTTGCAAAGAATGGGGCAAGACCTTGGCTAGACTTTTCCTTGCAAAAATGTCGATTTTTCCTTGCTTTTGATTTGTGTGTGTGTCATGTGTAATTTGGAGAAAATTCAGAATTGATTGTCAGTGTGTGGCGTGTAACAATGGTAGGGTTTGGGGGTGATTTAACACTTTAAATAGTTAATTAGGCACTAACAAGGCTTAGGCCCATTAAGCACACAATTTAGGCCCATTAGTCTTTAAATAAAATTATATAAATACTTTGTTTAATAAGGTTTGTGAATTTAATAGACGGGTTGCTAAAAAGTTCGTATTTTTGTTGAAAAAACAACGCAGATAAAATTTACGTCCCGGCGTATAAAATCACATCCAAACTCCTTATTTTGAAAAATAAGAAAAATCATCATCCGTATTTTAAAAAATTAAAAATAATTATTTAATAAAGACATTTTACGTTTTTTCAGCCCTAGGTCTCCGTTCCTCGATCGCAACTCGAATAATCCTTAAAAATACAGTTTTATGCATAATGAAAATAAAATCCTATTTAACATCTAATCATGCATGTCACAAAGCCATTTAAGCAATTAAAATCAATTAATTAGCCAATTTTTAATAATTACTAGGTTTGCATGCTGTTGCATTACGTCGTCTAATTTTTGGACCTTACAATTCCTCACCCCCTTAAATAAAATTTCGTCCTCGAAATTAGAACTTACCGAAAAGCTCTGGATAGTGACTCTTCAAGTCCCTCTCGATTTCTCAAGTAGCTTCCTCTTCCAAATGATTCAGCCACTTGACTTTGACCATTGGAATGACTTTGTTTCGCAATCTTCTTTCTTGCCTTCCCAAGATTTGGACAGGTCTTTCTTCATATGTCATATTGGGAGTTAATTGAAGTGGTTCATAATTTAGCACATGTGATGGATTCGACATGTATTTTTGCAGCATCGAAATATGGAACACATTGTGAACTCCAGAAAGTGTCGGTGGCAATGCCACTCTATAAGCTAGTGTCCCTATCCTCTCCAAAATCTCAAACGGACCAATAAATCTTGGACTAAGCTTGGCTTTCTTGCCAAAGCGCATAATACTCTTAATAGGTGCTATTTTCACAAATACATGGTCGTCCACTGCAAACTCTAAGTCCCTTCGTCTCTTGTCAGCATAACCTTTTGACGGCTTTGTGCAGTCTTCATTCTCTCACAAATTTTGACTACAAGCTCGGCAGTCTCTTCAATTACATCTGGACCAATATCTCTTCTTTCCCCAACCTCGTCCCAATGAAGAGGAGATAAACATTTCCTTCCATAAAGTGCCTTAAAAGGAGCCATCCCGATAGATGATTGATAGCTATTGTTGTAAGTGAACTCCACTAGAGGTAATTTTGGTTCCCAACTACCTTGGAAATCAATAACACATGCTATCAGTAGATATTCAAGAATTTAAATAACTCTTTCGGACTGACCATCGATTTGAGGATGGAATGTTGTACTGAACAATAACTTGGTCCCCATCGCTGTATGCAGACTCTTCCAGAATGATGACGTAAATCTCGGATCTCCGTCAGAAAAAATAGACACTAGAATCCCATGCAGGCGAACTATCTCTCGAATAAATAACTCCGCATAATGAATCATGGTGAATGTCTTCTTAATAGGTAGAAAATGCGCTGATTTCGTAAGACGATCCACTATCACCCATATGGCATTTAACCCCTTAACAGTCTTTGGCAATCCCACCACAAAGTCCATAGTCATATTTTCCCATTTCCGCTCGGGATTAGGAATTGGCTTCAATTTCCCCGCTATTTAACTTGCTGACAAGTCAAACACTCGGATATAAATCTCAAAATGTCTCTTTTCATGCCTAGCCACCAATATAACAACTGCAAATCTTTGTACATCTTCGTACTTCCCGAATGGATGGAATAAGGTGTGTCATGAGATTCCTTCATAATAAGATCTCTCAAAGAATGGTCACTAGGAACCCATAACCGATCTCGATAACGAATTATACCATCCACCTATGAATATAAATTCCGGCCCTTAGCTTCATCTCTAGCTCTCCACTTTTGCAACTGCTCATCAGTGGACTGTTCATCGCGAATTTTATCTCTCAAAGTCGACTGTACTGATAATGTGGCAAGATTAGGGGCCTCGCCCCTAGCATACACCGTAAGCTCAAACCGTTGTATCTCGGACTGCAACGGTCTTTGTAGTGATAGCTGAGTGATAACTGCTGCTTTTATACTCAATCCTTCTACCACTACATTAACTTTTCCCGGATTGTAGCTAATGTCACAATCATAGTCCTTTACTAATTCAAGTCATCTACGCTGTCTCATGTTCAACTCTTTTTGGGTGAAGAAGTATTTCAAACTTTTATCATCGGTGAATATCTTGCACTTCTCCCCATATAGGTAGTGTCTCCAAATCTTTAGTGCAAAAACTACTACTACTAGCTCAAGATCATGAGTAGGGTAGTTTTTCTCGTGAATTTTCAACTGTCTCGATGCATATGCTATTACCCGGTCGTTTTGCATCAGAACTTAGCCCACACCAAGTTTAGAAGCGTCGGTATAAAGAACATACTCCCCTTGCCCCGATGGCATAGATAATACTGGTGCTAATATCAAGGCTTGCTTCAACTTGTCAAAACTGTCTTGACACTCGGGTCCCTAAACAAACTTTGCATTTTTCTTTGTCAAGGCGGTCATGGGTACCGGTATAGATGAGAACCCTTGAATAAACTTGCGATAATAGCCAGCTAGTCCCAAGAAACTGCGAATCTCGGTAACACTATTTGGTACTGGCCACTCTTTCACTGCCTCAACTTTAATTGGATCAACTTCCACTCCACTGCTAGAAATGATGTGGCCTAAAAATGCCACTCTATCAAGCCAAAACTCGCATTTGCTGAATTGAGCATAAAGCTTTCTATTTTGTAGAACTTGCGGTGCTGTCCTCAAATGACGGCTATGCTCCTCTCTGCTCTTGGAATAGATCAATATGCATCAATGAAGAGTATAATAATCTGATCCAGATACTGCTGAAATATGCGATTCATGAGATCCATGAAGATCGTTGGCGCATTGGTCAACCCAAATGGCATGACCATAAACTCATAGTGCCCATATCTCGTGCGAAATTATGTCTTGTGAACATCTGACTCCTTTATCTTCAATTGATGGTATCTAGATCGTAGATCAATCTTAGAAAATATCGATGCTCCTTGCAACTGGTCAAATAAATCTTCAATTCTTGGAAGTTGATACTTATTCTTGATAGTAACCCTATTAAGCTCTCGATAATCAATGCAAAGACGAATACTACCATCTTTCTTCTTCACAAATAATACCGGTGCGCCCGATGGAGAATAACTAGTGCGAATAAAACCCTTGTCTAGAAATTCTTGAATTTGATCTTTTAGTTCTTTCATATCAGCAGGTGCTAGATGATAAGGTGCTTTGGATATAAGAACAATGCCCGACATTAGTTCAATAGAGAATTCCACTTCACGATCTGGTGGAATGCCAGAAACGTCCTTGGGAAAGATGCTAGAAAAATCTCTGACAATATCAACGTCCTCCAATTTCTTACTGTTAGATGAATGTGCAGGAGTGACACATGCTAGAAAAGCTTGGCATCCATGTTTTATAAGCTTACTTGCACATAGATAGGAGATAATGTGCGGCATTTTCTTGTTTCTCTCCACCTCAAAGACAAAAGATTTACCACTTGGCAGTCGAATAGACACTAATCGCTGACTAAAATCAATCGAAGCTCCATTTGCTAATAGCTAATCCATCCCAAGTGTAATATCAAATTCGGGCATAGGAAGCACAATAAGATCTGCCTGAACCAAATCTTTGCATAAACGAAGCTCCAGATTCTTAAATATTTTAGATGTGAGCGTTTGGTCACCGGAAGGAATATAAATTTTGAAACCCAAACCCATATCTTGAGGAGTAATATTCAGTCTTTTGATGAAGGTTTCAGATATGAATGATGTGTAGCTCCTAAATCTAGCAATGCATAGGTAGCTACACCCAGAATGGTAATCCTCCCAGTGGCGAAAATGTCTTTTAAATCTTTTTGTGTTGAACTTATGTATTTACTAGCATTAATTTCCCCAAAGTTACTGAAGATTGCGTGTTGAACTTAAGCATTTCTTGAAAAATTGCGTTTTATCCCTTAAATTTCCGAATTTTGCATTCTAGTCCCCAAGTTTTTGGATAATTGCAATTTGGCCCTTATATTTTCGAAAATTTTCATTTTAGTCCTTAAAATTTCAAAAATTTCATCATGTTCCTTAAGAATTCAGTAATTGCATTTAAGCCCTCTTATTTTTTGGTTAATTGCAAATTGTTCCTTTATCTTTCGAAAATTACATTTTAAACCCTTCTAATTTCGAAATTGCACAATTGACCCCTTAAGAAATTCGAAACTCTAATAATCCCTTAATTATGATTTTCTTTTAATTTTTGGCCCTATAAATTTTTATTGGAATATCACATCTTCCACATAAATTAAGGCACAAAATTCAACACCAATTTCTATGGTTTCTAAAATCATAATTTAATTCTAACTAAGTAGAACATGCAACCTAATTTTCACTAGGTTAAATCTTGTTCCCAAATCAATTCTAATAACCAATTTAACATTTTATGCAATAATAAGCAATATAAAAATGTTAAATGACTAGGTTACCCGTGACAAGCGTAGTGTCTGCTTCCTCCTCTACTTCTTCACCATTCATAACATAAGCTCGTCCCATAGTAGGTGCTTTCCTCTTCGGGCAATCATTCTCCTTGTAGTAGAAACACTTGAATGTCCCCCATTCACATTTTCCAAGATGTAAGCGATTGCACCCCTTGCATGGTTGCCTCTCAGCAGGCTGTGGTGCTCCAGGATTTTGTGGCCTTTGTTTTCCTTGCTTCTTGTTTTGACCTTAGGGCTTTTGAGAACCTTGAGGTCTAGGAGGACCTGAATAATGTTTCTTGTTTGGCTGATTGTTATTATAGTGTTGTTTCTTCTTGCGCTGAATCTCAAACTCAATGTCCCTCAAAGCTTGCTCAGACTTGAATGCACAAGTAGTAGCTGTAGTGTAGTCCAAAGGATGCATCATCATAACATTATTGCGTAGAGTAGGACGTAGACCATCCATGAAGTGTCTAAGCTTCTCTGCAGGATCCCTCGCAATAAGGGGTACAAAGTGACAACCCCTATGAAATTTCTTCACATACTCAGCAACAGACAAGTCTCCCTGATGGAGGCTCATAAACTCCCTCTTCAGTCCCCCTCTAACATCAGCAGTAAAATATTTCTCATACAAAATCTCTTTGAATTGAGGTCAAGTAATAGTAGCTAGGTTAACACCATGCTCGGCCCCTTCCCACCATAGTAAAGCATCATCCCTAAACAGGTAAGTGGTACACCTCACCTGATCAGCATCCCCCATATTCAGATATCGAAAGTGTACCTCGAGTGAATGTGTAGAACCCGTAAATTAGACTACGTATAAGCCATGCTTAATTCTAGCATTTAAACTAAAATGATTTCCATTGCATGAGAATTTAAATTCCTTTCTTTAAATTTATTTACTTATTTTATGCAATAGTTTAGTTGCTATCTTTTCAGTTAATTAATTGAGGCGGACTGGAGTTGGAGTAAAGAGATAAATTTTAATGTTTAGAAAATATTCCTAAAATTTATTTAAGATAAATAATAAGTTAATTTATTGTAAAAGAGAGTTTAAGAAATTATTTAAATAAATGAAGATAAGTTGTAAATAAAGTTCAATAATTAATTCCCTAATTCTCTAAAATATTTAATGAGTAGATAAAACACTATATATTTAAAATTCAGTATTTAAGAAAATATTTCCCCTTTTTTTCCTTAAGATTTCGGCCCCTTTAAATAAATTTAAAATTTAGTAGTCAACTCACAATTTAATTGAATTCCTTCCTTGACCATTTTTAGGAGATAAGTCCCTCACTTTTAATTCTCCAATAATTAGTAATTAAGCGATTCCCTACCCTATTTTAATCAATTAAAAATAATCGGCTACCCCTTATTATTTTTGAAAAGATTTAGTCTTTTGATTTACAACTCTACTTTGATTCTTTCCTTATCCATTTTCTTGGGAGATAATTATATCTCAATAAATCTTCTACATTAATTAATTGAGCAAGATCCCACCCCACTTAGCTTGTTAAAAAAAAAATCGGCCATTCCTCATTTTAAAAAGATTTAATTTTGGTTTTTAACTCATCCTTTAATTATCTTTCCTTAATTTTTTTTCTAGATAGATATCCTCCCCAACTTTTAAATCACCAACAATATTTAATTAAACCATTTTTCCCTTTTGCACCTAACCTTAAAATAGACCAAACGCACTCCAATATCCCCTCAAAATCTTTGATATCATTCTTGTTTCCTATCTAGCAAATAAACCAGGATAGAAAGATTGTTCTCATCCCTTTATCTTGCAATCTTCCCATATATTTCCCTACCATTTCCCCCCATCACCACCACCGAAAATTTGAGAGAAATTCAGAGCAATTCAGAGGGGAAAAAAAACGTGAGAATTCAGTGAGAGATTAAGAGAGAAAATCGAGTAGCAAGAAAGAAAGAAAAGCGCTCCGTCTCCTCCGCGCCGCATCGTGTATTTCTTTTGTTTTTCTTCAAAACAAAAATATCCAGGCATGCATATACCATCCCTTGCTCTTCAGTCAAGTTGTATTTATATATTTATAAATCATTATGTGAGCATGAATCATGAAAACCGAAATTGGACAGAAATATTACAACCAATTATGCACAGATTTTCGTTCACTTCCCTTGCTACTTCACGGTTTGGCTTGTGTTGCTTGTTTCAGGTGCTGGCTCGTTTCCAGGCTCCCACGGCTGTTTATGGTCATGTCCTACAGCGGGTAAGGAAGAGTTTGGTCCGTTGGTTTGAGCCCTTTCGGCCCCAACATCACGTTTTGACAGCAACTGTCACAGCTGCCATTTTGAGTCTCAACTTTGTATCTTGCATGGCTAAGCCGAGTGTTCTGGTCTCGGCTGCCCTAGGGGCTGTAGCCATGGTCCGAACCTCTCCTTGGCATGTCTAGGACGTGACCAAGATGCCCTTTCATGGCTTGGTTCACGTCCCAATCGGTTTCAAAAATAAACAAGAACAGCCCCTCGGTTTTCTGTAAATTCTAGTTGTGTGCGTGTGTGGTGTTTCGAAAGTATGGGTGTGGGTGTGGATCTTAGTTGGCTCTATAGCCCTTAGCCATGGTTCATACCACACTCCTTGATGTCTAGATCATGCCATGGCCAACCAAATGGCCACTGGGATGACTCATGACAACAAACAACAGCGAAGCCCAAGCGTGCAGATTTTTGGCTCTCGGTTGGGCGTACTGTCATGTTTCGGGGGTGGGTTGGATTGTGGCTGGCCTAGGGCCCTTAGCCGTGGTTCAAACCATTCCTTAGGATGTTGGTAAGAGGTACTGGTCGGTGGTTCAAGCCCCAATGGCCAGTAGCCTCGCAAACGACGCAAAGGAAATGCAAGCATGCTGCTGTAACTTTTGACAGCAAGTGTTCTGTGGTTCAGAGGTGTGTTCCGGGTTCTTGGTTGGAATTTAGCATATGGCCTTGGACTGAACAGTACCTTATCATGTTAGAAAGGTCATGTTTATGGCGGTTCATGATTCGGATCATTTTAGAGGTCGTACGAGAATTTACGGTGCAATGTGCCAAAATGACTCTCGAAAGAGCGTTTTATGTTTTTCGTCCCCATTCACTAAATTTCGAGTACTGTAAATTTAGGATTATTATTTCATCATTTTAGGCGTATTTTAATCATGACTATATGTTGGTTCAGTGTTGGTTCGGGCTGGTTCGGATTCATGATTAAATACAAAGTCGTTAGGCGCAATTGTCTCAGTTTTCGAATTTAATTGCATAGTTGAGTCAAATAAATCAATTGCATATTTTTCATGTTAGATTTAAGTCGCAGCGAGCCTGGGAGCGATCCAACCCAATCAGTAAAATTATTATAGAATATTTAATTATGTTATTTAATTATATTACGTGCAAAATATTCATTTTTTAGATTTATGCGATATTGCTTGTGGTCACTTTACTATCACGGGATTATTACTTCACCCGGTCGTCAGTTACCGGTCCGTTCAGTTGTATCACCCAGTATACTGTGGCATGAGTCTGATCAGAAGATTATTATTTCACTCGGTCGCCAGTTACCGGTCCCGGTCGTCAGTTACCGGACAGTTCAGTTCAGGGACCACTTGCGTAGACCATAATCTCACCACAAAAATTATGACATGCTATTTCAGTACAGGGCTCCAAGGAGCAAACATTTTCACTATGATATTTTCAGTTCAGTTATGCACGTACTATAATTAATTATGACACGATATTTTACGTTATGCCTCATGACATGATATTTTCACTTGCATGCGATTTTATTATTTAATTACTTGATATCTACGATATATGCATGCTAAGTCTTTAGACTCACTAGACTTGATTGTTGTAGGTACTGATGATGTCGGGATCGAGGGCGAGGACCAGTGAGCTAGCTCGAGTCGGCAGTAGTGGAACCCGAGGAACTCATTTTTCAGCATTTATTATTTTATGATCAAATATTTTTATCTGTCGTTGGATTATTTTTAAACGGTTATTTTGCAAACATTAAATTTCTTCCGCTGCAATTTTGAATACTAAACGTTATTTATCAGTTTAATTGGTGAATGAGACATTTTAATTATTTTAAAAAGAAAATTTTAAATTTTCCGCAAATTTTCAAACCCGAATTTTCGGGCCATTATAGCTGGTATCAGAGCAATGATTTTGCATAGGGTTGTACTACTACTGACCACGAGAAGCTCACGAAGCGACGTCTTCGGTCTGTAAGTTTTACATTTACGCATTTTATTCGAAGCATGAATTATTTAACAACATGTTTTCATGAATTATTTTACGTCCAGATTTTTATTGTTTAGTATTTAAATTTAAATAAATCATTGAATTATGCATGTTAGTTACGTATGGGTTATATATGGAACAGTATGCCTTCTAGACGCCATGTTGGACGCCCGAGAGGTAATGTTGAGCCTCGCCAAGAAGATGGTGAGGAACAGAGGCAGGAGAGAGACTTACCACCTCCACCTCCACCGGACATGAATGCCCAGATGCTAGCTGGGATGACTCAGTTCTTCACACAGTTTGCGGGGAACAATGTTGTGGCAACCAGGCCGACAGGGCCCGAGGCTGTCTATGAGAGATTCATGAAGATGCGTCCTAAGGAGTTTTCAGGGACGACGGACCCCATGATTGCCGAGGGCTGGATCAAGTACCTCGAGGTTATCTTTGAGTTTATGGAGCTTGGAGATGCAGACCGAGTTCGATGTGCCACCTATTTATTCGGAAGAGATGCCCGCTTATGGTGGAAAGGGGCATCAGTAGCCCTGAACTTGGCTACATTGAGTTGGGCGCGCTTCACGGAGTTATTCTACTCCAAATATTTTACTGAGGAAGTGCGCACCAGGTTGACCACAGAATTCATGAGCCTGAGGCCAGGAAATCTGACTGTTACGGAGTTCATCCTTAAGTTTGAGAGGGGTTGTCACTTCGTTCCCCTGATCGCGAATGATGCTAAAGCTAAGATGATGCACTTCTTGGTGGGTCTACGGCCGATCTTGCGCCGTCATGTTAGGGTGTCTGACCCTATTACTTATGAGATCGCTGTCTCCAAGGCCCTAGCCGCAGAGCAGGATCAGCATGATATTGAGAGAGACCGCCAGGGCAAGCGCCCAGTCCAGGTACCACACCGCCCTCCTCCTTAGCAGTATCAGCAGCAGAATAAGAGGCCTTTCCACGGCCCGCCCAGAAACAGAGGAGGACCGCATCAGCAGCAGCAGGGACGCAGAGTCCCGAAGGCCTTTGAGCACCCAGTCTGCCCCAAGTGCTCACGCCGCCATCCTGGAGCGTTTATGTATGGCTCAGGGAAGTGTTATAAGTGTTGTAGCTCAGACCACATGTTGCAGCAGTGCTCCCGGAAGAATCTGCCTACCCAGGGCAAAGTTTTTGCTCTCCATGCTACGGAGACGAACCCGGAGACCATGCTTATGACAGGTACCTTTAAGCTTTAAATTTATATTTGGGATTTAATGTTTTGGGTTGAGATTTTGAACCTAGAATTGCGATAGGATTGCATGCTCTACTCAGTACTATTGTTGGGGGAATTTAGGTTAGAAGAACTTCGGCCTTTGCATGTCTATAGGCTTAACTCTTGTGATTATTGGGTTCAGCATAGTGTTCTAATCTTTCAGGGAGAATTTTCATAGCTGGCTCAGCTACAAAAGCCCTGATAGATTCAGGGGCTACCCACTCATTTATTTCAGAGCTCTTTGCGAATTTTCTCAAAGTTAAGACCGTTTGGCTAGATGTAGCCTACTCAGTGGTACTGTCTTCAGGAGAGGAGATGGCAGCCACCAATGTGATCCGCGACATAGATCTGGAGCTTCATGGCAACCTTGTTTATGTGGATCTGATTGTATTGCCGATGCCAGAGTTTGACATCATATTAGGCATGGATTGGCTTTTGCGGAACAGAGTGTTGATAGACTTCCAGCGGAGATCTGTTCTAGTCCGACCACCTGGGATGACACAGTTCTTATTTGAGCCGGACAGGTACTTTCCTTTACCGCGCATTATTCCTTATGTCCAGGCTAGGAAACTCATGGATAGAGGGTGTCGGGCATTTTTAGCGACTTCTATATCTGTCTCCAAGGCACCCAGTCAGTCAGCTTCAGATGTCCCAGTTGTCAGAGATTTTCTAGACGTTTTTCCAGAAGACGTCTCTGGTATGCCACCTGAGATAGAGGTGGAGTTTTCTATCGAGCTTATGCCAGGTACGGTTCCGATCTCAAAAGCACCGTACCGACTAGCACCGACAGAGATGGCGGAGCTTAAGAAGCAGATTCAGGAACTTCTTGACAACGAGTTCATTCGCCCGAGTTTTTCACCATGGGGCGCGCCAGTCTTATTTGTGAAGAAGAAGGATGACTCTATGAGACTTTGTATTGACTACCGGGAGTTGAACAGGGTTACAGTGAAGAACAAGTACCCATTTCCGCGGATTGAGGATTTATTTGATCAGTTGCAAGGAGCTTCGATATTCTCCAAGATAGATCTGCGTTCCGGTTATCACCAGTTGAGGGTGAGAGATGCTGATGTTTCCAAGACTGCTTTCAGGACTCGTTATGGCCACTATGAGTTCCTTGTGATGCCGTTCGGTCTGACGAATGCGCCAGCGATCTTTATGGATCTCATGAATAGCATATTTCAGTCGTATCTTTATCAATTTGTGATAGTATTCATAGACAAAATTCTCGTCTACTCTAAGAATCAGGAGGATCACAGCAGACATCTGACCACAGTGTTGCAGACCTTGCAGAAGCATAAGTTATTCACAAAGTTCAGTAAGTGCGAATTTTTGTTAGAGAAAGTGGCGTTCCTAGGCCACATTGTTTCTAGCAGTGGTATTGAGGTAGACCCTGCTAAAGTTGCCGCAGTCAGAGATTGGGTTGTGCCGCCGAATGCATCAGATATCCGCAGTTTTCTTGGACTAGCAGGATATTATCGGAAGTTCATTAAGGGATTCTCCTCTATTGCAGTTCCACTCACATCATTGACCAAGAAGAATGCTAAATTTGTGTGGAGCGAGGAGTGTCAGAAGAGCTTCGATACTTTGAAGCAAGCTCTTATCTCAGCACCAGTATTGGCCATGCCGTCAGGACCGGTGAGTTTGTTCTGTATACCGATGGTTCGAAGCTCGGTTTGGGCGCAGTATTGATGCAGCATGGGAAGGTGATAGCATATGCTTCTCGACAGCTGAAAACCCATGAGAAGAATTACCCTACCCATGATCTAGAGCTGGCCGCCGTAGTTTTTGCCTTGAAGATTTGGAGGCATTATTTGTATGAAGAGAAGTGCCAGATCTTTACCGACCATAAGAGCCTCAAGTACTTCTTTACGCAGAAGGAGCTGAACATGCGTCAGAGGCGTTGATTAGAGCTTGTGAAGGATTATGACTGTGACATTAGCTACCACCCGGGTAAAGCTAATGTAGTTGCGGATGCATTGAGCAGAAAAGTCGCAGTGATGGCTCATTTGATGATTCAGAAACCTCTTCAGTCTGAGATGCAGATGTTTGATCTAGAGGCATACCCTCAAGGTAGAGTCCCCCGTCTATCTACCTTGACTATTCAGTCCTCTCTTCTAGATCGTATCCGTAGTAGTCAGCCAGCAGATGAGCAGTTGGCAAAGTGGAAGCAGAGAGATGAGGCCAAGGGCAGTGTCTTGTATTCAGTTAGTGATGGCATTGTGAGATACCGAGACAGGATATGGGTTCCTAGCAGTGATTCTATCCGAGCAGATATCTTATCAGAGGCCCATATGTCACCGTACTCCATTCACCCTGGGAGTACGAAGATGTACAAAGATCTGCAGTTGTTGTATTGGTGGCCAGGGATGAAGAAAGACATCAGATGTTTTGTATCCGAGTGTCTGACTTGTCAGTTAGTGAAGGCAGAGCATCAGAGACCAGCAGGTTTGCTCAAGCCTCTTCCTATTCCCGAGTGGAAGTGGGAGAATGTTACCATGGACTTTGTTACCGGTTTGCCGAAGTCAGTCAGAGGATCAAATGCTATCTGGGTGATTGTTGATCGTCTTACCAAATCAGCGCACTTCTTGCCTATTAAGACGACTTTCACCATGGTTCAGTATGCAGAGTTGTATATCCGGGAGATAGTCCGACTTCATGGTATTCCAGTTTCTATCGTATCTGACAAAGACCCCAGGTTTACTTCCTCATTTTGGAAGAGTTTGCATTCGACGAGGGGTACAAAGTTGTTGTTTAGCACAGCTTTCCACCCTCAGACAGATGGGCAGTCAGAGCGGGTTATTCAGATTTTGGAGGATCTTCTCCGTGCTTGTGTTATCGATTTTTCAGGGAGTTGGGAGTCAAATTTGCCATTAGTGGAGTTCACCTATAACAACAGCTTTCAGGCGTCTATAGGAATGGCTCCGTATGAAGCACTGTATGGCCGTAAGTGTAGATCTCTGGTTCATTGGGATGAAGTAGGAGAGAGAGCAGAGTTGGGTCCAGAGATTATTCAGCAGACTGTCGATGTAGTAGCCCAGATCCGTGATAGGATGAGGAATGCTCAGAGTCGACAGAAGAGTTATGCGGACCAGCGGAGGAGAGATTTAGAGTTTGTAGTGAGCGATCATGTTTTTGTGAAGGTGGCACCAATGAAGGGTGTCATGCGATTTGGGAAGAAAGGGAAGCTCAGTCCGAGATTCATTGGGCCATTTGAGATCCTCGACAGGGTTGGGACGCTAGCTTATCGTGTTGCTCTTCCGCCGAATCTGGACGGAGTACACAATGTGTTCCACGTCTCCATGCTGAGGAAGTACATGGAAAATCCTTCGCATGTCTTGAATTTTGAGCCGTTGCAGCTTACTCCGAACCTGTCTTATGAGGAGAGACTAGTGCAGATCCTAGACAGACAGGAAAGGAAGATTTGGAACAAGCTGGTTAAGCGAGTTAAAGTCAAGTGGCTTAACCATTCAGAGAAGGAAGCTACGTGGGAGTCTGAGCCAGAGATGAGGAGTCGGTACCCCGAGTTATTCGGTGAGTTTCAATTTCGAGGACGAAATTTCTTTTAAGGGGGGAAGGATTGTAGAACCCGTAAATTAGACTACGTATAAGCCATGCATAATTCTAGCATTTAAACTAAAATGATTTCCATTGCATGAGAATTTAAATTCCTTGCTTTAAATTTATTTACCTATTTTATGCAGTAGTTTAGTTACTATCTTTTCAGTTAATTAATTGAGGCCGGACTGGAGTTGGAGTAAAGAGATAAATTTTAATGTTTAGAAAATATTCCTAAAATTTATTTAAGATAAATAATAAGTTAATTTATTGTAAAAGAGAGTTTAAGGAATTATTTAAATAAGTGAAGATAAGTTATAAATAAAGTTCAATAATTAATTCCCTAATTCTCTAAAATATTTAATGAGTAGATAAAACACTAGAGATTTAAAATTCAATATTTAAGAAATATTTCCACTTTTTTTTTCTTAATATTTCGGCCCCTTTAAATAAATTTAAAATTTAGTAGTCAACTCACAATTTAATTGAATTCCTTCCTTGACCATTTTTAGGAGATAAGTCTCTCAATTTTAATTCTCCAATAATTAGTAATTAAGCGATTCCCTACCCTATTTTAATCAATTAAAAAAAATCGGCTACCTCTTATTATTTTTGAAAAGATTTAGTCTTTTGATTTACAACTCTACTTTGATTCTTTCCTTATCCATTTTCTTGGGAGATAATTATATCTCAATAAATCTTCTACATTAATTAATTGAGCAAGATCCCACCCCACTTAGCTTGTTAAATAAAATCGGACATTCCTCATTTTAAAAAGATTTTATTGTGGTTTTTAACTCATTCTTTAATTATCTTCCCTTAATATTTTTTCTAGATAGATATCCTCCCCAACTTTTAAATCACCAACAATATTTAATTAAACCATTTTTCCCTTTTGCACCTAACCTTAAAATCGACCAAATTCACCCCAATATCCCCTCAAAATCTTTGATATCATTCTTGTTTCCTATCTAGCAAATAAACTAGGATAGAAAGATTGTTCTCCTCCCTTTATCTTGCAATCTTCCCATTTATTTCCCTAGCATTTCCCCCCATCACCACCACCGAAAATTTGAGAGAAATTCAGAGCAATTCAGAGAGGAAAAAAAACGTGAGAATTCAGTGAGAGATTAAGAGAGAAAATCGAGTAGCAAGAAAGAAAGAAAAGCGCTCCATCTCCTCCGCGCCGCATCATGTATTTCTTTTGTTTTTCTTCAAAACAAAAATATCCAGGCATGCATATACCATCCCTTGCTCTTCAGTCAAGTTGTATTTATATTTTTATAAATCATTATGTGAGCATGAATCATGAAAACCGAAATTGGACAGAAATATTACAACCAATTATGCACAGATTTTCGTTCACTTCCCTTGCTACTTCACGGTTTGGCTTGTGTTGCTTGTTTCAGGTGCTGGATCGTTTCCAGGCTCCCACGGCTGTTTATGGTCATGTCCTACGGCGGGTTAGGAAGAGTTTGGTCCGTTGGTTTGAGTCCTTTCGCCCCCAACATCACGTTTTGACAGCAACTGTCACAGCTGCCATTTTGAGTCTCAACTTTGTATCTTGCATGGCTAAGGCAAGTGTTCTGGTCTCGGCTGCCCTAGGGGCTGTAGTCATGGTCCGAACCTCTCCTTGGAATGTCTAGGACGTGACCAAGATTCCCTTTCATGGCTTGGTTCACGTCCCAATCGGTTTCAAAAATAAACAAGAACAGCCCCCCGGTTTTCTGTAAATTCTGGTTGTGGCGTGTGTGGTGTTTCGAAAGTATGGGTGTTGGTGTGGATCTTGGTTGGCTCTTTAGCCCTTAGCCACGGTTCATACTACACTCCTTGATGTCTAGATCATGCCATGGCCAACCAAATGGCCACTGGGATGACCCATGACAACAAACAATAGCAAAGCCCAAGCGTGCAGATTTTTGGCTCTCGGTTGGGCGTACTGTCATGTTTCGGGGGTGGGTTGGATTGTGGCTGGCCTAGGGCCCTTAGCCGTGGTTCAAACCATTCCTTAGGATGTTGGTAAGAGGTACTGGTCGGTGGTTCAAGCTCCAATGGCCAGTAGCCTCGCAAACGGCGCAAAGGAAATGCAAGCATGCTGCTGTAACTTTTGACAGCAAGTGTGCTGTGGTTCAGAGGTGTGTTCCGGATTCTTGGTTGGCATTTAGCCTATGGCCTTGAACTGGACAGTACCTCATCATGTTAGAAAGGTCATGTTTTTGGCGGTTTGTGATTCGGATCATTTTAGAGGTCGTACGAGAATTTACGGTGCAATGTGCCAAAATGACTCTCGAAAGAGCGTTTTATGTTTTTGGTCCCCATTCACTAAATTTCAAGTACTGTAAATTTAGGAGCATTATTTCATCATTTTAGGCGTATTTTAATCATGACTATATATTGGTTCAGTGTTGGTTCGGGTTGGTTCGGAGTCATGATTAAATACGAAGTCGTTAGGCGCAATTGTCTAAGTTTTCGAATTTAATTGCATAGTTGAGTCAAATAAATCAATTGCATATTTTTCATGTTAGATTTAAGTCGCAGCGAGCCTGGGAGCGATCCAACCCAATAAGTAAAATTATTACAGAATATTTAATTATGTTATTTAATTATATTACGTGCAAAATATTCATTTTTGACATTTATGCGATATTGCCTGTGGTCACTTTACTATCACGGGATTATTACTTCACCCGTTCGCCAGTTATTGGTCAGTTCAGTTGTATCACCCAGTATACTGTGGCATGAGTCTGATCAGACGATTATTATTTCACCCGGTCGCCAGTTACCAGACAGTTTAGTTCAGTTCAGTTCAGGGACCACTTGCGTAGACCATAATCTCACCACAAAAATTATGACATGCTATTTCAGTACAGGGCTCCAAGGAGCAAACATTTTCACTATGATATTTTCAGTTCAGTTATGCACGTACTATAATTAATCATGACACGATATTTTACGTTATGCCTCATGACATGATATTTTCACTTGCATGCGATTTTATTATTTAATTACTTGCTATCTACGATATATGCATGCTGAGTCTTTAGACTCACTAGACTTGACTGTTGTAGGTACTGATGATGTCGGGATCGAGGGAGGGGACCACTGAGCTAGCTCGAGTCGGCAGTAGTGGAACCCGAGGACCTCATTTTTCAGCATTTATTATTTTATGATCAAATATTTTTATCTGTCGTTGGATTATTTTTAAACGGTTATTTTGCAAACATTAAATTTCTTCCGCTGTCATTTTGAATACTAAACGTTATTTATCAGTTTAATTGGTGAATGAGACATTTTAATTATTTTAAAAAGAAAATTTTAAATTTTTCGCAAATTTTCAAACACGAATTTTCGGGCCATTATAGAATGGATCCAGCTCTCAGCAGCAAAGGGATCAGTAGTGCCAGAAAATTACTTCGGCCCTAGCCTTCGGAACCAATCATAAATATCCTGTTGTGGCCTAGGTGCCCGTTGTAACTGCTACTGCTGTAACTGCTGATGTTGTAACTGCTGCTCGAATAGACGAGCCATCCCTTCCAAAGCACGAGTAGCAGCATCCCCTGGAGGCGGTGGTGGGGGTGCATTCCCTTGATGGTTCACACTGTTCTCGGCTTGATTCTCATTCACAAGGGCACGTCTAGTAGGCATTTTATCTGAATGTTTTCTAAATTCTAATGTAACCAACATGCATTTAAAATCTAAATCTCTATTCATGTGACATATCCTTATTCATCTAGCAATTTAAGCATCGAAAGCATATATACTCAAAAAGCTAGTAAACATGTAACGTAAACATATTACTCATGTCTTCAAGCAGGTAACATCATATTGAATCATATAAAGCATGTAAAAACTTACAAATTTGAGGCTTGACGACTGATCTTTCCGGCGCTGATGGTGGCACAACCCTTTGCAGGACCTCTGCTCTGATACCAACTGAAACGTCTGCCCTATTTATTGCTTAAAAAGTACTAGAAATTTTTTTTAATCTAACATGAAACGGCCGACCCTCAAAATACTTAAAATATAAAGTCGGTGGATCCATCTACATGTAACCACAGTACTGGGCGGCGAGGACATCAGCGACATAAGATCGTCAACTGAGCCTTGGCCTATCCTCAATCATATCATTATATCCTCATATCCTCATTAGTCACAATTACTTCACTTCCTTCAACGTTTCATATTTTATCACTTTATAAAATCGTGCTTAAATATCATTTTTCTTTTGAAACCAAGCATGCAATATATATTTAAATGTCAACCTTTAATCATAAAAATCCATGGATATTTAAAATCGTAATTTAACATGTAAAAATTCATTAACATTTGAAATAATCATAATAGCATATAAAACAGTGTTCAGTGCACTGGCATGACGTTTAGTAATTTTTAGGTGTAAAAAGTGTTGGATATCGGTTTTCTCGTGCCTAAAACGCAGCGGAAGTTTAAATTTTTTATTTTGTTTTGAAAATCAGAATATATTTGTTTATGCACTCGTATGGTTTTATGATTAAAATTCATATGGAGTTTTGAAGTTTATACCTTTAGTGAAAGATTCACATTACACCAACTATTCCGAGGTTAGCGGAGATAGCTCTTGGTGAATTCCCTACGAACTTTCTTTAAATCTCCTTTCTTTAATCCTCCTATCAAGTCCACGACTAAATCGTTTTTTCCTCTTCTAAATTGCACTAGAAATTTAAAAAAAAAAATTCATTAAGATGGAAGAACACAAGGAGAGTGGGAGGAGGTGTTTTTCAAAAATTCCTTGGCTTGGAGGCTAAGGTTTTTCGAAAATTATGAATGAATTCTCTTTAACCCTAAGCCTAATACACACATATATAAGCTTAGGGCCCATTAATAAAATTAAATACTTAATGGGCTTGATCAATTAATTATTCTAGTCTAATTAGTTTAATTAATTAATTAATATTTTAAAGCCCAATTAAGAACCTTAATAATATGTATGTTGGTCTTGTACTCCTACAAGCCCATTATACATGTACCCATTACATTTAATTTAAATCATTTATAAATTCAACATTTGAATTTAATATTTAAATTATAAATTTAACTCCTTGAATTTATCACCTCCAAAATTTAATAATTAATAAACTCAACTTTTAAGTTTAATAAATTAAATTGTCAAAATTTTATAAATTCAACTCCTTGAATTTATTCTCTCAAAATTTAATTATCATAAATGAGTTCTGACATTCTGGATCATTCTTGATCCAGAATAACATTTATTCTTATTCGGCCTTACCCTAGTTAGCCCCATTTTTTTCATCAACACCTTGATCAAGAATGTCAGAACTCATTTCTGATTGCACCCATCAGATCATGGTAAGAGCGTCTAGTAGCATCGCCCCATGATCCCCTAGGTATCACTTATAGTGTCTGCAAGAACAAGTCGATTATGAGTACCGGTCCCTTCATCTCATATATCCCGATCGAATCTGCAACCATTGGTTCGTCGACGGTTGCATATTAATTCGATGACTATGTTATAAACATAAATAGTGGCATCGCATGTACCATTGGAGAACTCCTTCTCCAATATACATCTCATACTCTAGCCGGAGATTCCACTCACTATTATTTCATTAGATCACATAGGATATCCACACCCGTAGGTGAGAGGTGAATCCCCGACTACAATGCACTGGCTGCTATATGTGTCTCAACTTTACCCAACCTTGCCACCTGATGACTCTCCTGGAGCCGGTAAAAGAGTCAAAGCACAGCCCTAGCATATAGAGCCTCAGTGTTGTCCTGGGTCGTAAGGACTAATGGTGTACAATCATAACCACGGACTTATCCTCTCGATGAATGATAACCACTTGGAATGTCCGAGAGAGGGTTTTTCGGTATAATCATCATATGACTACACATCTGCATGTTTGGACATCTCTGTGCCCTTACCAAGAAACGCAGTACACAACATCACAGATGCTAGTCTCGAGCTCAAGCGGCCTTTATCCTTATTTTAAGCAGCTGAATCGACTAGGAACGAATTTAGAATATGCAGTATTTACAAATGAGTTTCAACATCGAATTACTATTCATTTGTATTAAAGCATAATCAAGGACTTTATCTATGCTGATTGCATGGGTATACAGATAAAGTAAAACAAAACCATGAAAAGTTAAATTATATTAAAATAAAGATTGTTTATTACACTTGAGTCAATAAATTCCCTAGCCAACAGTTGGCTTGTAGGGTATCTACTCAAATAATCTCCCACTTGTCCTAGAGCCAACTACCCACAAACTTTAGCCCCATTGTTTCGCGATGCTTTTCAAACAATGGTATTGGCATGGGCTTTGTAAGTGGATAAGCAACATTATCTGCAGAGGGGACTCTTTCGACATGTATATATCATCTTCCCACAATCTCCCGGATGATGTGGAACTTCCTAAGTATATGTTTGGATCGTTGATGAGACCTTGATTCCTTTGCTTGCGCAACGGCACCAGTGTTGTCACAGTACACCGGGACTGAATAATCTCTATTAGGAATAACGCCCAACTCTTGGACAAAATTCCTCATCCAAACTGCCTCTTTGGCTGCAGCAGATGCAGCAATGTATTCAGCTTCAGTGGTGGAATCCACAACGGTGTCTTGCTTGGAACTTTTCCAAGAGACAGCCACACCATTAACCATGAATACAAAGCCAAATGTCGATTTCAAATTATCTACGTCACATTGGGAGCCAGAATCAGTGTAGCCTTACAATTTCAATTCTCCACTCCCATAGACCATGAACAAGTTCTTAGCCCTTCTCAAGTACTTAAGAATATCTTTCACGGCCTTCCAATGCATTAGACCAGGGTTCGCCTGATATATTCTTGTAACACTCAAAGCGTAAGCAACATCAGGACGCGTCGATATCATACCATACATGATACTACCAATGGCTGACGCATATGGAATACGTGTCATCATCTCTATCTCTTCATCAGTTTTGGGATACATAGCTTTAGATAGATAACACCATTACACATTGTTGGAACTTTTCAAGTTCGCAATCTTGATTTTGATGTTAACAAAACTTGTTATTGTGTTTCTAACATATTTACTCAAGTGTGAAGTTGTTAACACAAGAAGCAAACTGTAACCGAATTCTGCACAAACTGAATTTCTGGCGAGATTCGGTGTTTTGAAGATATCTCTTAACTGGATGATTCAAATGACGATCCGCAAACTGGACTGGTAAGAAAACCCAATTTGGAACAAGTCGTATTTCACGTCAGTTGGGTAAAATTGGATGTTATCTAGGTCAAACGGATCATAACGGATCGTAACCGATCGGTTGGGTTTGAGCAGCTGCGGTTGTTTGGTCATATCTCTCAGCTCGTTTATCGAAATGAAGCGATTCAGTATGCGTTGGAAATATAAGACAATGATCTACAAATCATCTTCAGAATTCAAAGTCTGAATTGAAGCTTAAGATGCTGATAAATGACGATGAAGCTACTGGTTCTGCACAAACTGAAATCAGCTAGGCTGATTTCAGCACACCAGCTGAACTGAACCAGCAGTTGACCAACTGAACTTAACTGAACCAGCTGCTGAATGGCTGAACTGAACTGAAACAGCAGTTGACCAACTGAACTGAACTGAACCAGCTGCTAACCAGTTGAACTGAACGACCAGTTGAGTTGACCAGAGTTGACCAGTCGGGAAAATGTCCAGCAAGGCGAATTTGACCGTTGCAATTGCAGAAATAGTACAGAAACTTTCCAAACGGTCATATTCTTGTATCTAATGTATATATCATTGTTGGGGCTTATAAATACAACATTTTGAAGATCAAACAAGAGCTTTTGAAGAGGATTCAAAGCATGGGCAGTTAGCATGAAGATATCCGCTAGTTGAGAGCACAAGCCCTTGTGTGAGGATACATTTGAGATGTACACTGTAAATGATAAATTCCTCACACGCAATCACTCACACATATACAAGAGAGTTGAACTTCAAAGTTTAGTTGAGAGAGTCTTGCACAAAGACAATAAACTTGTGTATGTAGTCTTTGCATATGAGACATTATACAATATGTTGATTGTGAGGTGGTGCCTACAATCTTGAGTGCTAGGAGTTCAGTTTAGGCAGTGGAAGTCCTAGCTGAATGGGTTTGAAGAGTTGTATAAATCGAAGTCTTCTAGAGAATATCCTTTCTAAGGGGAAGAAGGAATGACGTAGGAGCATTTGAAGTCTCCAAACATCCATAAATAAATTCGTGTCTATTTGTTTATTGCATTTACTTATCATTTTCATAGTTTTAAAGATGCATTGTTGAAGCATTTTATGTGTTCTTCAAATACCAAAATATTGCATACAAGTGTTAGATAAAATACTTCAACCAAAATATTTTTACTCATTCAACTTGCATATATTTTAAATGCTTTAAAAAATATTTAATCGGTGGATTATTTCGAGTATTTTCTGCTTGGTTTGAAAACCAAACTCGCTTTAATTCATCGGTGTTCAATATTTCAAGAACCGAGCTATTGTAGCTCAACGATGTTCCCCTTAGCCGATTCCGACACACATTGGTAAGTATCCTCTCTTGGACTCCTCCATAGAGAATCGCTTCAGAATGGTATCGATATAAGTGGCTTGGGTGAGTCCTAGCATCCTTTTTGATCTATCTCTATAGATTTGTATTCCCAATACCTAGGATGCTTCACCTATGTCTTTCATGGAGAATTTACTTGCTAACCATAATTTAATTGATTGCAGTAATCCTACATCATTCCCAATTAGTAGGATGTCATCAACATAAAGTACTAGAAATGTCACTGCACTCCCACTAACTTTTTTGTACACGCATGGTTCCTCAAGATTCTTAGCAAAACCAAACTCTTTGATATTGCTATCAAATCTGAGGTTCCAACTCCTTGATGTCTGCTTGAGACCATATACTGATCTCTGAAGTTTGCATACCTTATGCTCACTTCCTACTGCGGTGTATCCCTCATGTTGAGACATATAAATTTCTTCTTTGATGTCTCCATTGATGAATGCAGTCTTTACATCCATTTGCCATATCTCATAGTCATACCATGCTCCTATGGCTAGTAATATTCTAATCGACTTAAACATAGCAACTGGTGAAAAAGTTTCTTCATAGTCAATTCCTTGCCTTTAAGTATAACCTTTTGCAACCAGTCTTGCTTTGAAGGTCAATACATTCCAATCCGCCTCAAACTTTATTTTGTAGATCAATTTGCATCCTATGAGAACAATTCCCTCAGGTGGATCCATCATTGTCCAGAATTGGTTTGAATATATAGAGTCCATCTCAGACTGCATGGCTTCAAGCCATTTGGGTGAATCAATATCAGATGTTGCTTCTTTAAAGTTCATTGGATCACATCCAACACAAGACTCGTCATGGTCTTGTTCATGAAGAAGCGTATATCTAGTAGGTGGTCTAATAACCCTATCAGACCTTCTAGAAGCATGTACTTCAACTACTGGTTGTTGGGAAATGGGTTCAACTTCTATAGTTGAGGTAGTATCTTGAATTTCTTCAAGTTATATCATCTTGCCTTTTCTATCTAATAGAAATTTCTTTTCCAAAAAGGTGGCATTTCTCGAAACAAACACTTTTGCTTCATTAGGATGATAAAAATAATATCCAACAGAATTATTTGGATATCCTACAAAGTAGCACAAAGTGGATCTACAATCAAATTTGTCTCCCACTGTCTGCTTCACGTAAGAAGGACATCCCCATATTCTCATGTAAGAATATTTGGGAGTTTTTCCCATACATATCTCATATGGTGTTTTATCCACTGCTTTAGTATGAACATTATTCAACAACATTGCCGTAGTTTCAAGCGCAAAGCCCCAAAATGATGTAGGAAATTCAGTGAATCACATCATGGATCGAACCATGTCCATGCTGGTGGAGTTCACTGTGAGAGAATCTCATTCTCTTTTAGATAACGCAAAAATTCTGCACTCAAGTATTCTCCATCTCGATCAGATCGAAGTGTCTTAATAATCCTTTCTAGCTGTTTTCCTACTTCAGATCTGAATTCTTTGAACATTTCAAATGCTTCAGATTTGTGTTTTATAAACATACCCATACCTCAAATGGTCATCAGTCAAGGTAATGAAGTAGGATTGCCCATATTTTGTGCTAACACTTAGCGAGCCACAAATGTCTGTATGGATCAAATCCAGTAGACCATGCGCACGTTACACATTTCCATTGAATGGAGTCTTTGTCATTTTTTCTTTTAGACAGGATTTACAAGTATGTAGAGAATTTTTGTCTGACAAGTCAAACATGCCTTCTCCCACTAGTTTGTGCATCCTTCTTTGTGAAATGTGACATAGTTTAGCGTGCCATATTTGTGTGGGATTTGGATCATCTAACTTTCTTTTGTTTTTGTTGAAATCATGTTTACTTGGACATTCACTTATCATTTCCAGAACATTTCTGTCACATAATTTCTTATGTCCGGACTTCTTGCAATGAAATTAATATGTTCTGACTTATCGGGCTTTGTAGGCCTTTCAAAGTTTGCCTCTTATTGGGTTTGTTTTTCTTCTGAGGGGCAGTACATTTATTTCCCTTAACTTGTGGGCCATTTTTCGTCTGACGAGAGTCACATTAAAAAAACAACAATTCTCTGTTTTATGGTGATCTCATAAGTTATAAGCGTATTGACTAGCTCTTCAGGCTATCATATGTCTTATTCAAATTGAAGTTCATCATAATCCCGTCAAATGAGGAAGAGAAAGACAAAAAATTGATGTTATCTAGTAACTTGTTAGGAATCACATAATCCAGGCCCACCACATTCTCAATAAGCCCAGTCATACGTACACCACGCTCATGGGCCAAAGGCCCATCTTGCATACGTGTAGTCATGAGCTCCTTGAATGTAATGTGCATCATTGTATGAGTTTCATGCACTATACAGCTCTTGCACGTGCATTCGAATGTCAGCAGCATTCAACATTTCCTCAAACTGTCCTTATAGTTCATTTGACATAAAAGCGAGCATATTACACTTTTGCTTGCATACTATGGTCCTACCATCTTGCATGTTTTGTCAGTTCAGCAGGACTGACATTAGTGTGTATGTCATTTTCTCCAAATTCAGAACAATTTCTCAACCAGTCTTGAAAGTTAGGTTCGGTTAGCTTGTTAATAACAAAAATGGATTGTGTGACGAAATCGAAAAATATACTGATATGGAAACAGAATAATGGTTACTGATAATTTTAAAATAATTCTAAGATATAAAATATGGATTTTATTTTATAAATTTTTCTCCCACTATTTTGACATTTCCACCACCCTCTGATGAAAAAGAAAAATCGTATTTTCTTAGTGGGCACGTAGAGTCCAATTAGCCAATTATATTTCCGAATAATATCAGCCAAATATAATTTCTAAAAAGTAGAATCCAATTGCATCCATATGCAACCTCCGCGTGTTTTGCCTCACGTTTTATAAAGACCTAATAATATGACGCCGTTTATCTTCACGTGTCAAACCAACCCATTAAAATTGAATTGTAGTAGACGGTCGCCATGAGTGCCCCCAATAATATGAGCCGAAGTCATGGGAGTTCCACTCAATTCACATCATATGTCCGGTGGACACAGCTTTCCGGCGTCCAGGCCTCCGCAATAATATGAGCCAGACACTGTCCGCAGGTAGCGATCAACATGCAACCACGGTTGATGCAAGGCAAGGAAAATTAAACCCTTTCAATTTTTACTTTTACGGTTTGATATGAATTTTGAATCATATTCAAAATGAGGGATTTTAATTTTAAAATTGTCTCATCATAGAGTTTGTATGTTTGCCGGATCCATGCAATAATATACATACATGCATACTACAATATATCGCATATATATATCGTAATATGACATTCAACAATAAATAATGATGAACGATCGCCAACACTATTAGATACATGTGAGCCAAACATGGATCAAGGTCCAAAACCTAGGTGAATACAGGATGCAAATGAAACTTATTACAAAAGCTTCCAATATTTTACATGTCTTTATCTTGTGCATCGGGCCCACCATCTTCCAGTCTTGATCTCCTACTATTTCTAATAATTACATTTAAATAGTTATGGCACATAAGGGATACATCTTATGGGATGGGAACAGGCCATAAACCAGGCCAATTTTAATAATATAAAATATTAACAAAATGAATAAAAGAGTAAAATATCCTAACATACACCTAACACATTGGTCAAGGCTCTCGATCATCATTCATGCATTTAATATCAAATATTAACATCAATTAATTAAACAAATTTAATTAACTGATAAATCATATATCTAATAATTTTATCACTAACCACCACAATTATTAAAGAATTTAATAAATTAAATAAACACCTTTATTTAATTTCCAATTAAATAAATAATAATTGATTTCTTGTAAAAATCATTTTTACCATAAATAATTAAAATCATATTTTAATTATTTATTTTACAAGAAAATTATTAATTTTCCAAAAATTAATTTTCCAAAAGTATAATTGAACCAATTTTCAAAAATATCAACTTTTCCCAAAAATTTGAAAAATCAGAAAATTGCTCCATAGGCCCAAACATTTCAAGCCCATTATCCAGAACGGTTCTCGAGACACTCCCGGGCAGCGGGCATTTCGGGCAGCAGCAGGGGCCCTGTGCACGCGCAGCGGGAGGATGTTCTGCACGCCGCTGCGTGCAGCGCGGACGCTCCGCCCAATTTGTGTGTGCGCAGCCGCTGCGTGCACCGTGATTCGCATTTCGATTTATTTTAACTTTGAAAACCCTAATATGCCCTATAGAATTCCCACCCGAACAATGTCTCGATTTTGTCGAGCCACTCTCGAGCCATACCGAACCAAACCCTAACCAAACCCCTTAGACACCCTCCAGGACCCATAGAACCCTTAGGAACCAACCCTAGGCTCGGACAGAAGTCCCACCAAGCGATGCAAGCTGCAGCCGAGAGTTCTATACTTGCATGGACTCTACGTTTTCGTATCTAGGCCCTTAAGACAAAAGTCCCACCAAGCAAACCAGCTTGATGTGCACTCACCTAGGACCCTTAGGACTCGCCCTAGCCCAGCCCCTGAGCCTCGGACCGATCCCCTTCCC
Source organism: Primulina tabacum (assembly GCF_025594145.1). Classification (NCBI taxonomy): domain Eukaryota; kingdom Viridiplantae; phylum Streptophyta; class Magnoliopsida; order Lamiales; family Gesneriaceae; genus Primulina; species Primulina tabacum. The sequence goes on from NC_134566.1 coordinate 6,787,770, forward strand.
GTACACAAGCTGCGCAACTCCTGCGCATGTCTGCACAAGGCTCTCGGGTAGTAGTCCTTGTTTGCAAGGACTCCTCCAAGCACTCTAACCCGAGTCCTAGCTTAGCTAGGACTCTACCTTTGACTCAACCAAGCTCCTGGCCAGCCGTGATCCCATGCCAAGACCAAACCAGCCCCTTAAGCAAGAACCCGAACCCCATGATCCCACGACAGAAAAATATCGGTACCAGCTTTTGCTTGCTTCTTATGTGATTTTTGTGAGTTTGGTGTATTCTTAGGACTCTTAAAATCATGTAAAAACATCTTTGCTCATACCCTAACATCATGGCAGCCCTTGACACGTGAAGAACAAGTTTTTACATAAAAATTCATGACTTTAACACTTGCATGTACAACAAATCCGAAAATAATCACAATATTTCATGGTTTTCATGCACACAATGTTTAAACGATAGTACGACGTGATAGACGAGAAAAGGAGATGTATGGCGTGCCTTTGCGTTTTAAACGTACGAATATACGTTGACGATTTGCGAAGAACGGGGCAAGACCTTGGCCAGACTTTTCCTTGCAAAAATCTCGATTTTTCCTTGCTTTTGATGTGTGTGTGTGTCGTGTGTAATTTGGAGAAAATTCAGAATTGATTGTCAGTGTGTGGCGTGTAACAATGGTAGGGTTTGGGGTGATTTAACACTTTAAATACTTAATTAGGCACTAACAAGGCTTAGGCCCATTAAGCACACAATTTAGGCCCATTAGTCTTTAATTAAAATTATAAAAATACTTTGTTTAATAAGGTTTGTGAATTTAATAGTCGGGTTGCTAAAAGGTTTGTATTTTTGTTGAAAAATTAACACCGATAAAATTTACGTCCCGGCGTATAAAATCACCTCCAAACTCCTTATTTTCAAAAATAAGAAAAATAAGAAAAACCATCATCCGTATTTTAAACAATAAAAATAATTATTTAATAAAGACATTTTATGTTTTTTCAGCCCTCGGTCTTCGTTCCTTGATCACAACTCGAATAATTCTGAAAAATACAGTTTTATGCATAATGAAAATAAAACCCTATTTAACATCTAATCATGCATGTCACAAAGCCATTTAAGCAATTAAAATCATTTAATTAGACAATTTTTCATAATTACTAGGTTTGTATGAAGTTGGATTATGTCGTCTAATTTTTTTCATAGTTACATTTAAAGATTATTTAAAAGTCATCGATTAAGCTAAAAAAAATATGAGAAAATTTATGTAAGCTTAAATAATTATTTGGGACATGTTAGAGTCAACGGAATTAAGAAAATGTCAAAAACTTGAAATTTTACATCTAATGGTAAAACAATAATTTTACACCCGAAACTTAGCAAACTTCATGACAGTGCTCTGAATGCTGTTTTATGTGCTAATATGATTATTTTCAATGGTAATGGATGTTTATAAAAATTTATATGTTAAATTTTAAATATTTATGGAATTTTATATGTTTAGGGATTTTTATGTCAAAAGTTTATTTTAAATGTTTGTGATGCTAAAATGTTATTTTAAATATTTGTGATGCTAAAATGTTATTTTAAATGTTTATGGATTTTTAATATGTTAAAATATTTATTTTAAACGATTATGGATTTTTATGATAAACGATAATGTTAAAAGATATGTTGTATTCTTTTTTAAAAAAGGAAAAGGATATTAAATGCATGATTTTATAAAGTGATGAAAATGTGAAACATTGGAGGAGGTGAACTAATTGTGACTATTGAAGATATGACAATAAGAATGGGAATATCGTGAGGGAAAAGGCTCCAGAGGGAGCCCATTTATGGGAGAAGGCAACAGAGGGAGCCCGACAATCATATTTTCATTCGATGAGGATAGGCCAAGGGCCAGTTCACCGGTGAGAGTTTTGTTGGTGTCCCCGCCGCCCAGTACTGTGGTTACATGTAGATGGATCCATCGGCTTTTTGAGGATGAGGAAAGTCACAATTAGCGATCCGAATTCAATAAAAGGAAAAATGTAAATGCTCATGATGAAAGGATATATGATAAAAAGGAAAAGGTTGAGGTTTAAGTTATGCATGTTCATATGGATATGTTTATGAGGATATGAAAAGGTTTACGAAAATGTTCATGAAAAGGTTTATGGAAATGTTTATGTTTAAAGTTGATGCATCATTATGAAAATGTTTTTGTGTAAAGTTTATGCATCATGAAAATGTTTACGAAAATGTTATGTTTAAAGTTTATGCATCTTCATGAAAACGATATTTTAAACACAAGTATTTTTCACTGTTGTATATGATCTATATATGTAGTACTTGTTATCAATATTATGGTGTGTTGGGTCTTTATACTCACTAGATGTGATTGATGCAGGTGATTATGATGATTATGGTAATGGCGGTCTTGATGGTTGATCTGACTGGACTGAAGGTGCACATAACCCGAGGACCGACGCTAGTTTTCCGCACTAGTTATGATTTATGATTTTAAGTTATGTTAATGATATTTTATGACTTTTATTTATGTTATTAGAGATTTTTGAGAGGTTATAGTATGTGTTATACTTTTCAAATAATGTTTTTAGGTTGGTAAAACTTTTGATGATTTTATGCTTTAAATTATTTCTTTTGGATTTTTAAATGTCAGTTGGTTGGGTTATTTTAAAATAGCGTCAAAAATAATTGAATTATTTTATACAAGTGTTCGGTCGATGCTAGTAAGGGATTTTTTTAAAAATAAAAAAAATTCTCGTACTTTTTCAGAAAACGAATAGCAGACGTTTCGGTTGATATCAGAGCAATTGTTCTGTAAAGGGTTGTGCCAACATCAGTGCCGGAAAGCTCAGTCGTCAAGTCTCAAATTGTAAGTTTACATGCTTTATATGATTTTATGATGTTAGCTGCATAATTATATGAATTATACGTTTATGTCACATGTTAAATAGCTTTATGATAATATATGATTTATATGCTTTAGAATTTTTATACGTGTTACGATATGAAATAAGAAATATTTGATTTCAATGCACGTTGTCTTTGTGGTGGAATTGGACTATGTTGAATTTGGGATTTTAGTATTGACGTTCTATTTTTGGGCCATAAGTTAAACGCAAATATTATGAATGCTTTTGGGACATGTAGATTTTCTAAGAAAATATGTATGATTCGTGGTTACTAGTTGAGTTAATTTAGGGAATTAGACGTAAGGAATAATTATTCGAAGATTGCGATGATCTTTGGAAGTAAGACAATGTATAAATTGGGATTTTAAGTTTTGATGAAAGGTAAGATTGGTTATAGGAATTGATTTTTGGGTATATAAGTTTAAAATTATCGAAAGTTATGTTATGGGAACCCGTGGAAGAGAATTAAGAATGCCAAGAACTTATGGATTAATCGTAGGATTCTCGAAATTAAGGATCAATTGGAAAAATTTTGAGGAAATTAGGAATTTATTTTGCAATTATTGAGGAATATGAGGACTATTTTAGCACTAAGCGAGAATTGAATGGGTTAAATGATAAATTTTTTTGATGATTTAGATTTTTAAGAATATTTTGAACCGTATGATATCTTGGTTATAATGTTATAAGGAATGTTAATTAAGGGTTTTTAAGGATGAAAAAATATTAGACTTGAAAATCTAAGCGTTAGCGGATGCGTTTGGGATTTTATGATTGGAATATGATAAGTTGATGAAATATTTTGGGTATAATATATGGAAGGTAATATACGATAAATATGGTCATCTATCTTTTTATATTGGGAATTTTACGAAAAGTTGAAATTCGAGGTTATAATAACATAGCACTAAGCCATCATGGGTCTTTTTAAGTTGCAATTCGCAGAACGAGGAATTAGAAGGTAAAATTAATCGGGATCAAGGAGACGTAAGGACATTCAAGAACTTAAGTTTTATCAGAGTAGCGTAGCGGAATCGTGGATTTTTGGGATACTAGAACTAAGTCTAAACTTTAGGTTATCAAGGATAAGCGAATTTCGAGGACGAAATTCAATTTATAGGGGGGAGATTGTAACGCCCCGAAAATTCGAAGGTCCACGCGAACCACATGCATACGAGTTACTAAATTCCTTGTGTATTTCAATTAATTATTTTAATTGCATAAATTAATTATGCTCTGCAAATTGACAGGTTTAAAATATATTTTTCTGCATGGTTGCATTAAAATGTATTTTTAAGGGTTATTCGAGTTGCGATCGAGGAACGGAGACCGAGGGCTGAAAATTAGAAATTTTTTTATTAAACTATTGTTTTCAATTATTTAAAATATGATTGATGTTTTTTCTTATTTTTGTAAATAAGGAGTTTTGGGGTGATTTTATATGTCGGTACGTAAATTTTATCAGTGTTGGTTTTTCAACAAAAATACGAACGTTTTGGTAACCCGGCTAATAAATTCACAAACTTATTTAAACAAAATTATTTTTAATATTTTAATTAAACACTAATGGGCTAATTAACCTTCTTAATGGGCCTAAGCCGTGTTAGTAGATTAATTAAAGAATTTAATGTACAAACCCAACCCCAAACCCTCCAAACCCCATGCCCACATTCAGATTTCTTCTCCAAAAACTCTCCCCAACGTACACGACACACACATCATATTTTTGAAGAGAAATTTCGAAGCTTTCAAGGGAAATTGAAGCCTAGGCCCTTCTCGTCGTCGTTCTTCATCATCAACATAAATTCGTGCATAAAATACGCAAAGGCACGCCATATTCTTTCCTTAAATCATCTATCACACCATATTATTTATTTAATTTAGTTTTGCATAAACATCAAGTGATTTTCGTATATGCTTCATAAGTAATTTTTAAGGCTTGTGTTTTCATCAAAAAACAAGTTTTATATGTAACTAAAGGGGCTTCCATGAATTAGGATGTATAAGGCATGTTTTACATGAGTTTAAGGGCCTAGGAAACACACAAACAGGCTGCACACGCACATGAACAAAGCTACAACCAAATTGATCACTATTGTAGATTATGGGATTGGTTGAAGGGAAATTGTTGCATGGGGGTAGTGGCTCGACCAGGTCTTGTGGTTGGGTCCTACGGGTCATGGTTAGGTCCTAGGATGGGTCCTAGCAGGGCTACGACTCACGCATCTAGGCTGGAGAAGAGTCCTCGGTTGATAGGACACTTCTCAAAGGAATTTCTGGTGGCCGAGAATTTCAAAGGTTTGCTCGGTTGGGGCTGGGCTAGGTGGTCTAGACGATGGCTTAGGATGGTCCAGTGAGGGTTAAGAAGTTCTGGGTTCAGGGGTGTGGCTTGGTTCAGAGAGGGCCGAGCAAAAACATGAGAAGCGAGAGATCTCCACAACGCGCGCATGTTTCTGATGTGGTTGAGAAGAGGGGCTCGCGGCTGGCCTAGGGTGAGCCAGGGTGGTCCATCAGGGTCCTAGGGTCATGAGCAGGGGTTGGGCTAGGGGCTGGAGTTGTTGGGTGCGCTGTGGCTCGAACCAAGAGTGGAAAACGTGAGGGAAGTCCCTTGTGCCGCAGGCTGCTGTGCTGCTCCAGGCGGTTCGTGCGTGGGTTCAATTGGTTGGGCTGGTCTTGGTTGGGCCTGGGACTGGTCTAGGGTCACTAGAGGTCATGGGTGGTCAGTGGTTAGATGGCTTGATGAGTCCTAAGGCAACTAGGAAACCTTATACAGCTAGGACACCTCACACGCACAAACACATGCAATCGGGTCTACTGTCCAGCAGGGTTTGAGCGAGCTAGGGCTAGGTTCTATGGTTCAGGGTCGGTCAGGAGGGTTCCTAGATGGGTTGGATTGGGTTTGCTTGAGGTGTCTTGATCATGGCTCGAGTATTTTGGGATATGGCTCGGTGTGTTCGATTAGGTGTCAAAAACGAAAATTAAAAAACTAAAATTGGATTCATGGGTACACGGGTGTGGCTCATGGCTCACGAGGGTATAATAAATAATAAAAATATTATGTTTAAAATTTGGGATCAAAATAATGAGTTTTGGATTCATCCGGGATTTTATCGCCGCACGAAACGTTAATTAAAGAATTAATTGAAACACCTAGTTTTATAAAATTATGAAAAATTATATTTAAGCTCAAATAATTATTAAAATTCTAAGTTTTAAATCTGAGAATTTTATATTAATGTTTGGTTTAATTTGAGATTAAAACGCAGTAATACGTTACATTTAAAGATTAATTTAAAAGTCATCGATTTAAGCTAAATAAAAATAGCAAAAAAATTTTGTAAGCTTAAATAATTATTTTTGACATGTTAGAGTCAACGGAATTGAGAAAATGTCTAAAACGTGAAATTTTACGTCTATGGGTAAAACAGTAATTTTACACCCGAAAATTAGTTAACGTCATGGCAGTGCCCTGAATGCTGTTTTATGTGCTAATATGATTATTTTCAATGGTTATGGATGTTTATGAAATTTTATATGTTAAATTGATTATTTTAAATGTTTATGTAATTTTATATGTTTATGGATTTTTATGCCAGAATGTTTATTTTAAATGTTTATGATTTAATATGTCAAAATGTTATTTTAAATGTTTATGATGCTAAAATAATATTTTAAATGTTTATGGATTTTTAATATGTTAAAATGTTTATTTTAAATGATTATGGATTTTTATGATAAAAGATAACGTTAAAAGATATGTTGCAAGCTTGTTTTTAAAAGAAAAAGGATTTCAAATGCATGATTTTATAAAGTGATGAAAATGTGAAACATTGGAGGAGGTGAAGTAATTGTGACTATTGAGGATATGAGGATATGTGGATAAGAATGGGGATATCGTGAGGGAAAAGGCCCCAGAGGGAGCCCATTTATGGCAGAAAGCCCAGAGAGAGCTCGACGATCGTATTTCCATTCGATGAGGATAGGCCAAGGCCCAGTTGACCGGTGAGAGTGTTGCTGGTGTCCACGCCGCCCAGTACTGTGGTTACATGTAGATGAATCCATCGACTTTTTAAGGATGAGGAAAGTCACAATTAACGATCTGAATTTAATAAAAGGAAAAATGTAAATACTCATGATGAAATGATATATGATAAAAAGGAAAAGATTGAGGTTTAAGTTATGCATCTTCATATGGATATGTTTATAAGGATATGAAATGGTTTACGAAAATGTTCATGAAAAGGTTTATGGAAATGTTTATGTTTAAAGTTGATGCATCATTATGAAAATGTTTTTGTGTAAAGTTTATGCATCATGAAAATGTTTACGAAAATTTTATGTTTAAAGTTTATGCATCTTAATGAAAACGATATTTTAAGTACAAGTATTTTTTTATTGTTGTATGTGATCTGTATATGTAGTACTTGTTATCAAGATTATGGTGTGTTGAGCCTTTATACTCACTAGGTGTGATTGATGCAGGTGATTATGATGATTATGGTAATGGAGGTCTTGATGGTTGATCTGACTGGACTGAAGGTACACATAACCCAAGGACCGACGCTAGTTTTCCGCACTAGTTATGATTTATGATTTTAAGTTATGTTAAAGATATTTTGTGACTTTGATTTATGTTATGAGAGATTTTTGAGAGGTTATAGTATGTGCTATACTTTTCAAATAATGTTTTTAGGTTGGTAAAACGTTTGATGATTTTATGACCTAAACTGTTTCTTTTGTATTTTTAAATGTCAGTTGGTTGGATTATTTTAAAATGACGTCAAAAATAATTTAATTATTTTATGCGAGTGTTCGGCCGATGCTAGTAAGGGCTTTTTTTTTTTAAAAAAAAATCTAGTACTTTTTAAGAAAACGAATAGCAGACGTTTCAAGAATGATGCCAGTCTCACACAAGAGCGAGGTACAAAAGGAGCGGGCAGTGGTGCTATTTGCTCTATCCCAGGACTACGACATCAGTGTAGGAAAACTCATCAATTCTTAAATCATGATGAGGGCTCATAAAAGCCACATCGGTCTTTTCTTTCCCACCATCATATAAGAGTTGTGTGCAAGGGCAAGAGTTGTGTTCCGTGATGATGAGGAGTGGTTGCAGCTAATGAAGGCTATTTGTGTGGAGGACCTACAGAGGAAGAGTGCCAAACGACAGATTGACTTGCCCACTCACGAGGAAGATGAAGGTTGATCGAGCACCGTCTACAACCACAACACCGGTGGCGGTCTCAGAATGATAAGATGGATGAGTCGCTCGCCTTTCATGGCAAAGCAGGACCAAGTCGACGCAAACATTAATGCTCACTTTGCTTACGTTAAGTCCATGATGCGCACCATGCTCATCCAAGGGGGCTCTGACCCAGAGGCCATCCACCACCTCCCCCATTCATTCTCTCGTTCCATTTTTAGTACGACTATCTGCAACAGGGGGATGCACATGGGATACCAACGCCGGAGCACGATGTGGACGAGCATTGATCAGGGAGTTCACTGTTTCCCCTTCTTTTCGTTTTTTATTTTATGTTACATCGTGTAGTTTGTTATCATCATTGTTGCATTTTGTCGTTTACATTGCATTTGTTTTTGTGTTCTGCATCTGTGTTTCGTTCATGTGTTCTAGTCTTTTGTGTGATGGGTACATTGCAACGCGGGTCGGGGGTCTTTTGTGTATCACATGCGTTGTCAATTGATGCTGAAACAAGTAGGTTGGTAGCCGATGATGATTTTGGGCTTGATGAATTACATGTTTCACAGTCTCGTCACTCGTATTTAATACCCCTTCAGCATGAGCTGTAAATTTTTATATGCACATATAGTGGGTTTTGGTATTTGTGTGAATGATAGTCGAGTTTAATAATTGGTGGGGGAAACTGAAGAGACATGAGATGCAAGTAGAATTTGAATGAATGTCTTTTGAAGGAGTGACTGACCAGTAGCATGAACTTCAGTAAAAAAACTGAAGTAAACCTAGAATAACTGTAGAACCCGTAAATTGGATTGCGTATAAGCCATGTATAATTCTAGTATTTAAAATAAAAATGATTTTTATTGTATGAGTATTTAAATTCTTTTCTTTAAATTTATTTATTTTACGCAGTAGTTTAATTGTTACCTTTTCAGTTAAATAAGTGAGGCCGGACTGGAGATGAAGTATTGAGATAAGTTAATAAAGACTTATTTAAGAAGTGGTAATTTAGCATGTTAGTAAATATATTTTAAAAAGTTGGCATGCATGCAAGTTATTAAACTTCTTTGGTATTTTATTTAATTGTTTTTAAAACATTAAATGCATGTTTATTTCATTAATTTATGTTTAATTATTTTTATGCATTTTAGGCATAATTCATGCATGATAGGATTTGTTTCATGAAATTTTAAAAGTTCGTGCATTAAGATTTTTAAGTTGCATTCGATCGAGTAACGAAGACCGGATAATTTTCAAGAAAATTATTTTATTACACGATTTATTTTTTTTTAAATTAAGTGGGAACGTTTTTAAGTGTATTTTTTTCAAAAATGGGGGGTTTTGGGTATTTTTACCCGCATCATTTTAATTTTTAGCGGTACGATAATTTTATCGAATCGGGAGACTTTTTAAGGGTTCGCTAATATTTTCAAAATCTTTCCAAGTCGAAATATTTTTGGAGAGTGGGTTTGGACTTATTGGGCCTACTTTATTTTATAGGGCTTAATTATCTTTTTAACTTTTAAATTAAACAATATAGGCCCAAAAATTAATTTGTTATCTATATAATTAACCTTAGGCACCATTAACCCTAAACCTAATCACTTTTACACAGTCGACACCTCCCCTCAGCTCCTCTCTTTCTCGGTTTCAGAAAACTCTAGCTGAAGGCCTCGTTTTCTTCTCTTAGGCTTGCAAGAAAAACTGCTCACGGTTCCCTCGTCTCGTCTTGTTCCCTTAGCATCATCAGGCACGTCTGCATCTTTGTTCCTTGCATCATTCATGCCAATATTATGTTAAAGTGTGTGTAAATGCATGGAAGCCCATCGATCTATCATGTATGCACGTTCTTGGTTGAAAGATTTACATACATCCTTGCACTTTTGAATCACTACTCACGTTTTGTTCATGCTGCGCAAGGGCCTGCGGTTTCGGTTGATTAAGGGCTGTATAGGGTGTCAAGGGGAGGTCTTGGGGGTTTCGTTGGTTGCTGGTTTGTGCAGAAGAAGGGCCGAGAGGGTAGTTGTGCTGGTTTCTCCTCGTTTTGGGTGTAGATCGAGCGAAGGAGAGCCGCAGCGGTGCATGGCTCGTCCTCGGTCTTGGTGTTGAACCACCTAGGTTCGTGACAGACCCTGGAGTGAGCCGTGAGATCGCTGGGGCTGTGGTGGAGCGAAGGTAGCGAGTGGCCAAAGGTATTTGGGTTATGCGTCGTGGGGTTTGTAGTAGCAATAGGATTGAATAAGTGTGTGCTAAAGGAGTTCCATGGTTTCGGTGGTGACTCATTCTTAGGTGGATAAGTAGGGGACACGTGAGGATGGTGGAGATTCAAAGTATTTAAGAGGTTGGTGATGTGTTGAGGAATGAGTGCACAAGGGAATGTTGAGTGTAGGGCCGAGAAGTTTTTATTAAGGTGGAGAATTTTGTACCGAGAGTTTGGCTTGTTCTAGGATTTTGGCCGTGGATTTGGGGAGCTAATGATGTTGTTTTAGGACCTAGTTAGTGTTTTAAAAATATGGTTATAGTTGTAGAAAATTCGAGTAAATTTTGTATTGATTCGGATTAAAAATCGGAACCTCGATCCAAGTTTTAAAACGAATTAAATAAGCTGCGATTTTTGGCTCAAGTTCATGTCTAAGAATGATTTTAAATATGTTTTGGGACATTTTAAAGAGTTTGGTAAGCGTCGGGTCAATTTTAGAGGTCTAGGGGTAAAATGGTAATTTTTGGGTTTTCAGGGGCAAAATGGTCATTTTGCACCCGGGGTGAGAATTTGGTCATGGCAGCGCCCTGAGCACAAATCATGATATTTTTAAATGTTCATGCATCACGTTTATGATTTTTACGCTATTACAATAATTATGGTGCATGCTTGGTTTAAAAGAATTAAGAGAGAAAAAGTGAGAAAGTGAAGAGCACTCCGTCTCCGCCGCGCCGCGTCGTTATTTCGTTTGTTTTCTGTCAAAACAAACCAAAGCATGTTTATATCTTCTTTCACTCTTCAATCAAGCCATATAGGTAATTTTAAATATCGTAAGTACGTGATTTTAATGAAAGAAGATCGAAATTGTTCATATTTAATTATGTTGGTTAATTATATTATGTGCATAGAAAATATTCATTTTTTAAATTTATGCGATATTGCTTGTGGCCATCTCACTATCATGGGAGCATTATTTCACCCGGTCGCCAGTTATCGGTCAGTTCAGTTATGTACCACCCAGTATACTGTGGCATTAGTCTGATCAGACGTTCATTACTTCACCCGGTCGCCAGTTACCGGTCATGGGAGCATTGTATTATCCGGTCACCAGTTACCGGTCAGTTCAGTTCAGTGCAGGGGCCACTTGCATAGACCATAATCTCAACAGAAAATTATTACATGCAATTTCAGTACAGGGCTCCAAGAAGCAAACATTTTCACTATGATTTTCAGTTCAGTTATGCACGTATTATAATTGCTCATGACAAGTTATTTTCACATTATGCCTCATGACATGATATTTTTATCCCATGCTAATCTTACTATATTATTTACTCGTTATTTACGATATATGCATGCTGAGTCTTTAGGCTCACTAAACTTGATTGTTTTAGGTACTGATGATGTCGGGGCCGAGGGCGGGTACCAGTGAGCTAGCTTGGGTCGGCAGTAGTGGCACCCGAGGACCACATTTACAGCACTTGCTATTTTTTTATGCTCAAACATTTTATCAGTTGTTGGATACTTTAACTTGTTATTTTGGCGAGTAATAATTTCTTCCACTGCTATTTTGAACATTTAAACTTGATTTTATCAGTTGATTTTGTGAATGAGGCAATTTTGATTATTTTAAAAAGAAAATTTTTTAATTATTCTGCAAGTTTTCAAACACGAATTTTCGGGCCATTATAGCTGGTATCAGAGCAATGATTCTGTAAAGGGTTGTACTACTACTGACCACGAGAAGCTCATGAAGTCATGTATTCGGTCTGTAAGTTTTACATTTGTGCATTTTATTCAAAGCATGAATTATTTGACAGCATGTTTTCATGAATTATTTTACGTCCAGATTTATTTTATTGTTCAGGATTTGAATTTAAATAAATTATGAATTATGCATGTTGGTTACGTTTGGGTTATGTATGGAACAGTATGCCCCCTAGACGCATTCTCGAGCGCACTAGAAATGAGGAGCCTCGCCAAGAGGACAGGGAGGAGAGAGACTTACCACCTCCACCACCCCCTCCGCCTGACATGAGTGCCCAGATGCTAGTTGGGATGACGCAGTTCTTCGCACAATTTGCAGGGAACCAGGCTGTGGCAGCAAGGCCGATAGGGCCCGAGGCTGTCTATGAGAGATTCATGAAGATGCGTCCGAAGGAGTTTTCAGGGACGTCTGATCCCATGGTTTCCGAGGGCTGGATCAAGTCCCTCGAGGTTATCTTCGAGTTCATGGAGCTTGGAGATGCAGACAGAGTCCGATGTGCCACATACTTATTCGGAGGAGATGCCCGCTTATGGTGGGAAGGAGCGTCAGTAGCCCTGAACTTGGCTACATTGAGCTGGACACGCTTCACAGAGGTATTCTACTCCAAATATTTTACTGAGGAAGTGCGCACCAGGTTGACCACGGAATTCATGGGCCTGAGGCAGGGAGATCTGATGGTTACAGAGTTCATCCATAAGTTTGAGAGGGTTTGTCATTTTGTGTCCCTGATCGCGAATGATGCTAAAGCCAAGTTGATGCATTTCTTGGTGGGTCTACGGCCGATTTTGCGCCGTGATGTTATGGTGTCTGACCCTACTTCTTATGAGGTTGCTGTCTCCAAAGCTCTAGCCGCCGAGCAGGATCAGCGTGATATCGAGAGAGACCGCCAGGGCAAGCGCCCAGTCCATGTACCGCACCGCCCTCCTCCTCAGCAGCATCAGCAGCAGAACGAGAGACCTTTTCACGGACCGCCGAGAAACAGGGGTCAGCAGCATCAGCAGCAGCAGTGGGGACGCCTAGCCCCGAGGACTTTTGAGCACCCAGTTTGCCCTAGATGCTCACGTCGCCATCCTGGAGCATGTATGTTTGGCTCAGGGATGTGTTACAAGTGTGGCAGTCCAGACCACATGTTGGTGGAGTTCCCTATGAGGAATCTGCCTACCCAAGGTAGAGTGTTTGCTCTCCATGCTACGGAGACGAACCCAGATACGATGATTATGACAGAGAGAATATTTATATCTGGTTCCGCTACGAAAGCCTTGATAGATTCAAGGGCCACTCATTCATTTATTTCGGAGGTCTTTGCTAATTTCCTCAAGGTCAAGACCATTGGGCTAGATGTAGCCTATTCAGTAGTATTGCCTTCTGGTGAGGAGATGGCAGCTACCAATGTGATCCGAGACATAGATTTTGAGCTCCATGGCAACCTCATTTATGCGTATCTAATCGTTTTGCCGACGCCAGAGTTTGACATCATTCTAGGGATGGACTTGCTATTGCGGAACAGAGTTTTGATTGACTTCAGCGGATATCTGTTCTAGTCTGACCACCTGGAATAACGCAGTTCTTATTCGAGCCGGACAGGTACTTTCCTTTACCGCGCATTATTTCTTATGTCAAGGCTAGGAAGCTCATGCATAGAGGGTGTCGGGCGTTTTTAGCAACTTTTATATCTGTCCCCGAGGCGCCCAGTCAGTCAGCCGCAGATGTTCCGATTGTTAGAGACTTCTCAAACGTTTTCCCTGAGGACGTTTCTGGTATGCCACCCGAGAGAGAGGTGGAATTTTCTATTGAGCTTATGCCAGGTACGGTTCCGATCTCCAAAGCACCGTACCGACTAGCACCGACAGAGATGGCAGAGCTTAAGAAGCAGATTCAGGAACTTCTAGACAAGGAGTTCATTCGCCCAAGTTTTTCACCATGGGGCGAGCCAGTCTTATTTGTGAAGAAGAAGGATGGCTCTATGAGGCTTTGTATTGACTACCGGGAGTTGAACAGGGTCACATTGAAGAACAAGTACCCACTTCCGAGGATCGAGGATTTGTTCGACCAGTTGCAGGGAGCTTCGATATTTTCCAAGATAGATTTGCGTTCCGGTTATCACCAGTTGAGGGTGAGAGATGCTGATGTTTCCAAGACTGCTTTCAGGACTCGTTATGGCCACTATGAGTTCCTTGTGATGACGTTCGGTTTGACGAATGCGCCAGCGATCTTTATGGATCTCATGAATCACGTATTTCAGCCGTACCTTGATCAGTTTGTGATAGTATTTATAGACGACATTCTCGTCTACTCGAAGAATCAGGAGGATCACAGCAGACATCTGACCACAGTGTTGCAGACCTTGCAGAAGCACAAGTTATTCGCAAAGTTCAGTAAGTGCGAATTCTGGCTAGAGAAGGTGGCGTTCTTAGGCCACATTGTTTCTAGCAGTGGTATTGAGGTAGACCCAGCAAAAGTTGCAGCAGTTAAAGATTGGGTTGTGCCGCAGAATGCATCAGAGATCCGCAGTTTTCTTGGGCTAGCAGGATATTATCGGAAGTTCATTAAGGGATTCTCCTCTATTGCCGTTCCACTCACATCATTAACCAAGAAGAATGCTAAATTTGTGTGGAGCGATGAATTTCAGAAGAGCTTCGATACTTTGAATCAAGCTCTTATCTCAGCACCAGTTTTGACCATGCCGTCAGGGCCTAGAGATTTTGTTTTGTATACTGATGCTTCTAAGCTCGGTTTGGGCGCAGTATTGATGCAGCATGGGAAGGTGATAGCGTATGCTTCTCGACAGTTGAAAATCCATGAGAAGAACTACCCTACCCATGATCTAGAGTTGGCCGCCGTGGTTTTTGCCTTGAAGATTTTGAGGCACTATTTGTATGAAGAGAAGTGCCAGATCTTTAACGATCACAAGAGCCTCAAGTATTTCTTTACGCAGAAGGAGCTGAACATGCGTCAGAGGCGTTGGTTGGAGCTTGTGAAGGATTATGACTGTGAAATTAGCTACCACTCGGGTAAAGCTAATGCAGTTGCGGATGCATTGAGCAGAAAAGTCGCAGTGACGGCTTATTTGACAGTTTCGAGACCCCTTCAGACTGATATGCAGAGGTTTGGTCTAGAGACTTATCCTCGAGGTAGAGTTCCCCGTCTATCTACCTTGACTATTCAGCCCTCTCTTCTAGACCGTATTCGCAGTGTTCAGTCAGCAGATGAGCAGTTAGCAAAGTGGAAGCAGAGAGATGAGGCCAAAAGCAGTGTCTTGTATTCAGTTAGTGACGGTATTGTGAGATACCGAGACAGGATATGGGTTCCCAGCAGTGGTTCTATTCGAGCAGATATTGTATCAGAAGCCCACATGTCGCCGTACTCCATTCACCCTGGGAGTACGAAGATGTACAAAGACCTGCAGTTATTGTATTGGTGGCCAGGGATGAAGAAAGACATCAGACGATTTGTATCCGAGTGTCTGACTTGCCAGTTAGTGAAGGCGGAGCATCAGAGACCAGCAGGTTTGCTCAAGCCTCTTCCTATTCCCGAGTGAAAGTGGGAGAATGTCACCATGGACTTTGTGACCGGTTTGCCGAAGTCAGTCAGAGGATCAAATGCCATCTGGGTGATTGTAGATCGTCTTACCAAATCAGCGCACTTCTTGCCTATTAAGACGATTTTCACCATGATTCAGTATGCGGAGTTGTATATTCGAGAGATAGTCCGACTTCATGGTATTCCAGTTTCTATCGTATCTGACAAAGATCCCAGATTCACCTCCTCGTTTTGGAAGAGTTTGCATTCGATGATGGGTACGAAGTTGCTGTTTAGCTCAGCTTTCCATCCGCAAACAGATGGGCAGTCAGAGCGAGTTATTCAGATCTTGGAGGATCTTCTCCGTGCTTGCGTCATTGATTTCTCAGGAAGTTGGAAGTCGAACTTACCATTGGTAGAGTTCACCTACAACAACAGCTTCCAGTCGTGTATTGGTATGGCTCCATATGAGGCACTATATGGCCGTAAGTGTAGATCTCCTGTTCATTGGGACGAAGTAGGAGAGAGAGCAGAGTTGGGTCCGGAGATTATTCAGCAGGCTGCCGATGTACTAGTCAAGATCCGCAATAGGATGAGGACTGCTCAGAGTCGACAGAAGAGTTATGCAGATCAGAGGAGGAGAGACCTAGAGTTTGCCGTTGGCGACCATGTCTTTTTGAAGGTAGCACCTATGAAGAGTGTCATGCGATTCGAGAAAAAAGGAAAGCTCAGTCTGAGATTCATTGGACCATTTGAGATCCTCGACAGAGTTGGGACGCTAGCTTATCGTGTGGCTCTTCCGCCGAATCTGGCCGGAGTACACAATGTGTTCCACGTCTCTTTGCT
The DNA here is from genome assembly GCF_025594145.1 of Primulina tabacum. NCBI lineage: Eukaryota > Viridiplantae > Streptophyta > Magnoliopsida > Lamiales > Gesneriaceae > Primulina > Primulina tabacum. The sequence goes on from NC_134566.1 coordinate 6,804,207, forward strand.
GAGGAAGTATATGGCGAATCCTTCGCATGTCTTGAACTTTGAGCCGTTGCAGCTTACTCCGAACCTATCTTATGAGGAGAGACAAGTGCAGATCTTAGACAGACAGGAAAAGAAGCTTCGGAACAAAATGGTACAGCGAGTCAAAGTCAAATGGCTTAACCATTCTGATGCGGAAGCTACGTGGGAGTCTGAGCCAGAGATGAGGAGTCGGTATCCCGAATTATTTGGTGAGTTTTAATTTCGAGGACGAAATTTCTTTTAAGGGGGGGAGGATTGTAGAACACGTAAATTGGATTGCGTATAAGCCATGCATAATTCTAGTATTTAAAATAAAAATGATTTTTATTGTATGAGTATTTAAATTCTTTTCTTTAAATTTATTTATTTTACGCAGTAGTTTAATTGTTATCTTTTCAGTTAAATAAGTGAGGCCAGACTGGAGATGGAGTATTGAGATAAGTTAATAAAGACTTATTTAAGAAGTGGTAATTTAGCATGTTAGTAAATATACTTTAAAAAGTTGGCATGCATGCAAGTTATTAAACTTATTTGGTATTTTATTTAATTGTTTTTAAAGCATTAAATGTATGTTTATTTCATTAATTTATGTTTAATTATTTTTATGCATTTTAGGCATAATTCATGCATGATAGGATTTGTTTCAAGAAATTTTAAAAGTTCGTGCATTAAGATTTTTAAGTTGCATTCGATCGAGTAACGAAGACCGGATAATTTTCAGGAAAATTATTTATTACACGATTTATTTTTTTTTAAATTAAGTGGGAACCTTTTTAAGTGTATTTTTTTCAAAAATGGGGGGTTTTGGGTATTTTTACCCGCATCATTTTAATTTTTAGCGGTACGATAATTTTATCGAATCGGGAGACTTTTTAAGGGTTCGCTAATATTTTCAAAATCTTTCCAAGTCGAAATATTTTTCAAGAGTGGGTTTGGGCTTATTGGGCCTACTTTGAGTTTATAGGGCTTAATTATCTTTTTAACTTTAAAATTAAACAATATAGGCCCATAAATTTATTTGTTATCTATATAATTAACCTTAAGCACCATTAACCCTAAACCTAATCACTTTTACACAGCCGACATCTCCCCTCAGCTCCTCTCCTTCTCGGTTTCAGAAAACTCTAGCTGAAGGCCTCGTTTTCTTCTCTTAGGCTTGCAAGAAAAACTGCTCACGGTTCCCTCGTCTCGTCTTGTTCCCTTAGCATCATCAGGCACGTCTGCATCTTTGTTCCTTGCATCATTCATGCCAATATTATGTTAAAGTGTGTGTAAATGCATGGAAGCCCATCGATCTATCATGTATGCACGTTCTTGGTTGAAAGATTTACATACATCCTTGCACTTTTGAATCACTACTCACGTTTTGTTCATGCTGCGCAAGGGCCTGCGGTTTCGGTTGATTAAGGGCTGTATAGGGTGTCAAGGGGAGGTCTTGGGGGTTTCGTTGGTTGCTGGTTTGTGCAGGAGAAGGGCCGAGAGGGTAGTTGTGCTGGTTTCTCCTCGTTTTGGGTGTAGATCGAGCGAAGGAGAGCCGCAGCGGTGCATGGCTCGTCCTCGGTCTTGGTGCTGAACCACCTAGGTTCGTGACAGACCCTGGAGTGAGCCGTGAGATCGCTGGGGCTGTGGTGGAGCGAAGGTAGCGAGTGGCCAAAGGTATTTGGGTTATGCGTCGTGGGGTTTGTAGTAGCAATAGGATTGAATAAGTGTGTGCTAAAGGAGTTCCATGGTTTCGGTGGTGACTCATTCTTAGGTGGATAAGTAGGGGACACGTGAGGATGGTGGAGATTCAAAGTATTTAAGAGGTTGGTGATGTGTTGAGGAATGAGTGCACAAGGGAATGTTGAGCGTAGGGCCGAGAAGTTTTTATTAAGGTGGAGAATTTTGTACCGAGAGTTTGGCTTGTTCTAGGATTTTGGCCGTGGATTTGGGGAGCTAATGATGTTGTTTTAGGACCTAGTTAGTGTTTTAAAAATATGGTTATAGTTGTAGAAAATTCGAGTAAATTTTGTATTGATTCGGATTAAAAATAGGAACCTCGATGCAAGTTTTAAAACGAATTAAATAAGCTGCGATTTTTGGCTCGAGTTTATGTCTAAGAATGGTTTTAAATATGTTTTGGGATATTTTAAGGAGTTTGGTAAGCGTCGGGTTAATTTTAGAGGTCCAGGGGTAAAATGGTAATTTTTGGGTTTTCAGGGGCAAAATGGTCATTTTGCACCCGGGGTGAGAATTTGGTCATGGCAGCGCCCTGAGCACAAATCATGATATTTTTAAATGTTCATGCATCACGTTTACGATTTTTACGCTATTATAATAATTATGGTGCATGCTTTGTTTAATAGAATTAAGAGAGAAAAAGTGAGAAAGTGAAGAGCACTCCGTCTCCGCCGCGCCGCGTCGTTATTTCGTTTGTTTTTTTGTCAAAACAAACCAAGGCATGTTTATATCTTCTTTCACTCTTCAATCAAGCCATATAGGTAATTTTAAATATCGCAAGTACATGATTTTAATGCAAGAAGATCGAAATTGTTCATATTTAATTATGTTTGTTAATTATATTACGTGCATAGAAAATATTCATTTTTGAGATTTATGCGATATTGTTTGTGGCCATCTCACTATCATGGGAGCATTATTTCACCCGGTCGCCAGTTACCGGTCAGTTCAGTTATGTACCACCCAGTATATTGTGGCATTAGTCTGATCAGACGTTCATTACTTCACCCGGTCGCCAGTTACCGGTCAGTTCAGTTCAGTGCAGGGGCCACTTGCGTAGACCATAATCTCAACAGAAAATTATTACATGTTATTTCAGTATAGGGCTCCAAGGAGCAAACATTTTCACTATGATTTTCAGTTCAGTTATGCACGTATTATAATTGCTCATGACGTTATTTTCACATTATGCCTCATGACATGATATTTTTATCCCATGCTAATCTTACTATATTATTTACTCGTTATTTACGATATATGCATGCTGAGTCTTTAGGCTCACTAGACTTGATTGTTGTAGGTATTGATGATGTCGGGGCCGAGGGCGGGGACCAGTGAGCTAGCTTGGGTCCGCTGCTATTTTGAATATTTAAACTTGATTTTATCAGTTGATTTTGTGAATGAGGCAATTTTGATTATTTTAAAAAGAAAATTTTTTAATTTTTCCGCAAATTTTCAAACACGAATTTTCGGGCTATTATAATAACCTTATTCCCATTCATGAATAGAACCTGAAAATTGATCCCTAGGTCAAATAAATGAACCTGCCTTATATTCAAAGCCTAGGGAGTACACATGAGAAACTTATGCACTTATTCAAAAAACAAAAAAACAAAAAAAAAACTGAAAAACAAAAGTGAATGTAAGGTGTGGGGGAGCCAAAAAGGGATGAAATCCTATCCCTAGGCTGAAAAGATGGAGACGTAGGACGTTGAGGAATGTCGGATGAAAATTCTGGCAAGTGCATAATGAAAATGATCGGTGTACTCCGAATCTTTTTGGACCATTTGAGCACCTGTTGACATTACCCCCCTTAATATCGTTGTGCAACCATAAATTCGACTACATTGTGTTTACTGGTTGGTCACAAATAGAAATGGTACTCAGGAGAGTGAAAACTTGTGTTGAATTGTTGATTTGGTGACTCATATGATTTGTGAACAAAGCTATCTGAAGTACAAGCTAGTAGAACCCACGACACACACACGAACACATTTTCTGTCCAAATAAAAATGCTATGTGGTACTTTAAAAGGGGTGGTAATGGGTCTTGTGATTTGACTGATGAGATGGAGTTCAAAAAAAAACCCGCGGAGGCATGAGTCGCCAGTTGCTATTTTGCCATTGATTTGGTTTTTTAGTACTTTTGCTTGGTGAAATATTTTGTGTCTTAGTTGAGGTCTATGACCTATTTTGCTTGAGTGTAAGAAAAAGGTCAGTATGAGGGCGTTGATAGGTGTTGTTTTTATGTGTTTTATTGCATTAGTTTTGTGTGCGTTTGCATTGTGTGTGCGTGAATTTTATATACATTTTGTTTATTTTAGAATTAGCATATGCATATGATCGTGCCTAACTTGTACGTGATGAATTTGCAGGTGAAATGTCAAGAGAACTGAAATTGGGACAGAAATATGCAAGACACAAGAATCTTCGTCTTCATCCACGATTCGTCAATAGGCTTCATTGGTTGTAACCATTCGTCCTCCACATTGATAACTACCCTGGCATGCACACACAGCTCGGTAATAATAGTAGGAAAGAATAGGGCGATGCTCGAGCTGTGTATGGACTGCTGTATCTGAGAAAAGATCAGTCGACCCACATTAATGGGAATGCCCTCCATCAATGCGTAGACCAGGATGGCGCGGTCTTTCTGAACATCACTTGTATGTGACACCGGCATCAATTGTTTCGATAGGAACGCATACCACATCGCGGGCCTGAACAACAAATATTTTTCCAGAAAACAACTCGGAGTTTTCCACCTAGCCCCCGGGTAACATATGGTTTGCATAATGAACTCGAAATTTGGATTGGGGATTAATGCCTCTAAATTAGACTCATCAACTACAGGGGTAACCAATAATGCATTTAGTGTGGTTGAGTCGAAAGAGACTAACCTACCCCGTACCATAGCTGCTCCATCAGACCGCTCGGCGGCATTGGCATACAATTCACGCACAAGCGGAATCATCGCGGCCTTAGGTGTAGCACAAAAAATGCCCATCCCCGTTCCTCAATAGCATGCAACAAATTTAAGGATCTAGAGGATAAATCAAACCCCCGCTTCGGAATAGGGCGCCTATGAACTTTGGCATGTTCATATCTATTTCAGGCTTCCTCATTGACAAATTTACCTCTAGTACTAGATGATGAGGAAGAAGAGGCATGTGTTACCTTTGATTTCATTGGAGCCATGTATGAATGTGGGTGTGGAGAGATGCCAAGGCCAATCCGAGTAGCTTTGTAGAAATTGAAGGAAGAACGGAGTCACCGGCGGCTTGAGTGTTGTGGGAGTGTATGAACTCGAGTGCCTGCAAATCAAGAGGAGAAGATTGAAGGTGAGGGGCGAATTTTTCAGAAATTTTCGGTGAGGGGAAAAATTTTGGGCGCGCAGTGTGTAAGGCCAGAGATTTTTTCATTTTAATTCGAGATTATTTAATTTATGAATTATGAAATGTTGAGTTATATTCCATGGTTTTACAATTCCATAGAACTGAAATTGAATTAAAAAGAGTTGTGAGGACTAAATTGCAAATAATGAAGATTTCAGGGGCTAAAGTGCAATTAATGATATTTAGTGGGACACTTGGCTTGCTATGGATTGAAGTATATATATTTGCAATCACCTTCACAATTCAGAAGCAATAAACCGAGAGTTCTCCAGAGCAAATTCTCTCAAGCTTCAATTTTGCTTAGAATTTGATTTTGTACGATCCGTCTATCAGAATTTCAATCCGAGCACGGTTCTGTACTCCTCTTGTCAACAGCTACAACTGGACGTAAGTTTTATTTAGTTCTGTTATCATTTGAAATTATGATATTGGAGGAATTATTATTTGATCATTATATGGTGTTCTAGATATGTTAGACATCGTAGAATCGAAGTGAGATCGAAGTCTAGTGAGTCTAAACACTCAGCATGCATATATTGTAAATAACAAGTAAATAAATAATAAAATCCCATGCAAGTGAAAATATCATGTCATGAGGCATAACGTAAAATATCGTGTCATGATTAATTATAATACGTGCATAACTGAACTTAAAGCCATACTGAAAATGTTTGCTCCATGGAGCCCTCTATTGAAGTAACATGTAATAATTTTCTGGTGAGATTATGGTCTACGCAAGTGGCCCCTGCACTGAACTGAACTGACCGGTAAGTGACCACCGGGTGAATTAATAATCGTCTGATCAGACTAATGCCACAGTATACTAGGTGGGACCGGTAAGTGACCACCGGGATGAACTGAACTGAACCGGTAAGTGACCACCGGGCGAAACCATGGTAGTGAAGTAGCCACAAGTAATATCGCATAAATCTCAAAATAAAATATTTTATATTTTTGCACGTAATATAATTAAATACGTAATTAAATATCCTGTATAAATTTTACCAATTGAGTTGGATCGTTCTCAGGCTCGCTGCGACTTAAATCTAGCATGAAAAATATGGAAATGATTTATTTGACCAAACTATGTAATTAAATCTGAAAACGCGACAACTACGCCCAACGACTTCATATTTAATCATGACTCCGTACCAACCCGGACCAACACCGAACCATCATATAGTCATGATTAAAATACGCCTAAAATGACGAAATAATGCTCCTAAATTTAAAGTACTCGAAATTTAGTGATTGGAGGCCAAAAACGTGAAACGCTCTTTCGAGAGTCATTTTGGCATATTGCACCGTAAATTCTCGTACGACCTCTAAAATGATCCGAATCACAAACGGCCAAAAACATGACCTTTCTAACTTGATGAGGTACTGTCCAGTCCAAGGCCATAGGCTTAAAGCCAACCGAGAACCCGGAACACGCCTCTGGACCGCGACGTCACTTGCTGTCAAAAATACAGCAGCAGCGCCTTTGATTCCTTGCGTTGTTTTCGAGACTACCGGCCATTGGGGCTTGAACCACCGACCAGAACCTCTTACCAACGTCCTAAGGAATGATTTGAACCATGGCTAAGGGCCCTAGGCCAGCCACAATTCGAACCACACCAGAAACAAACCATACGTCGCCACCGAGCACTTTATTCTGCGCGTGGGGTGTTGCAACGGTTCTTGCTGTGATGGACCATTCCATTGGCCATTTGGTTGATCATGGCGCGATCTAGACATCAAGGGGTATGGTATGAACCGTGGCTATGGGCCAGAGGCCAGCCAAGATTCACACCACACCACTAAAATCGAAACTACACATGCAGTAGGAGAAGGGGCCGAGGGGCTGTTCTTGTATTTTGAATTAATACATATTCCATCGTGGACCAAGCCTCAAAAGGGTGACTTGGTCATGTCTTAGACATGATAGAGAGGTGTTCTAACCATGGCTATAGGCCCCTAGGGCAGCCAAGATCAGAACTTCCTCCCTTGACAGCAACCAACAAAACCGAGAACCCAAAAGGGCATGAAGGGAGAGTTGCTGTCCTTCTTCGTAATTCCAGCGTGCATGGGACTCGAATATTGGACCAAAGTGATCCTAATACATCCTAGTGCATGCCTAAGAACAGCGTTGGGAGCCTGGACACGAGCCAACACCTGAAACAAGCACAACAAGCCAACCCGTGAAGAATGAAGTGGAATAGAAACCGTGCATAATTTTTTTACCAACAAAACTGCTGTCATATTTCGGTTTTGGATGGGATTTAATGATCAAATAACGTTTAAAAAAATGTTAATATGACTTTATTGAAGAGCAAGGGGAATATACACATGCCTGGATATTTTTGTTTTGTTTTGAAGAAAACAAAAGAAACGCAACGACGCGGTGCGGAGGAGACAGAGCGCTTTTCTTTCTTGCTTGCTACTCGATTTGTTCTCCTATTTTTCTCACGGTTTTCTCACGATTTCTCTCTGGTTTTTCCTCTGAATATTCGAGTATGGTGATGGAGAGATGGTTAGGGGAAAATAATATGGGAGGTTTCAAGATTGTGGGAGTTTAAATGGCAAGATAATTCTTTACTATCTTAGAGTTTGTTAAATGATTGATATCAAAAGATTTTGAGGGCTGATAGAGGGTGCATTAGGTCGAAAATTGAGTCTAGGTTCAATAAAAAAATTGCTTAATTAATTTATTTGTTAGTGATTTAAAAGTTGGGAGAATATCTTCCTAGAAAAGATTAAGGGAATGATAATTAAAGAATGAGTTTTTAAGTTAATTTAAATCTTTTAAATTAGGGGATGGCGGATTTTTAGCTAGTAAAATAGGGTGGAACATTTCTTAAATATTAATTAGTGGAGATTAAATTTTTTTTTTAGGGAATTATCTAACAAGGAAAAGATATGGAAAAAGGATTAAGGTTGAGTTGTCAAAGAAAATTTTAAATATTTTAAATTGTGATGACCGAAAATTATCATCTAAAATTTGGGTAGGAATATTGTTTAAATATTAATTAGTGTTGAATAAAATTTTGGGAATTAACTATCATGAAATGGATAGGGAAAGATATTAAATAAATGGGTTGACAACTAATTTTAAGTTAATTAAAGAGGGGCCAAAAATTGCATCTAAAATGGAGGGAAAATATTTCTTAAATATTGTGTTTTAAATCTTTAGTGTTTTATTTACTCATTAAATATTTTAGAGAATTAAGGAATTAATTATTGAACTATATTTACTACTTATCTCAACTTATTTAAATAATTTCTTAAACCTTCTTTTACATTAAATTAACTTATTATTTATCTTAAATAAATTTTAGTAATGTTTTCTAAATATTAAAATTTATCTCTTTACTCCAACTCCGGTCCGGCCTCACTTAATTAATTGAAAAGCTAGCACTTAAACTACTGAATAAAATAAATAGATTTAAAGAAAAGAATTTAAATACTCATGCAAGAAAGTCATTTTAATTTAAATACTAGGAATTATGCGTGGCTTATACGTAGTTTAATTTACGGGTTCTGCAATCCTCCCCCCATAAAAGAAATTTCGTCCTCGAAATTAAAACTCACCGAATAGTTCGGGATAACGACTCCTCATCTCTGGCTCAGACTCCCACGTAGCTTCCTCTTCTGAATGGTTGAGCCATTTGACCTTCACTCGCTTAACCAGCTTGTTCCGAAGCTTCTTCTCCTGTCTGTCTAATATCTGCACTGGTCTCTCCTCATAAGACAGGTTCGGAGTAAGCTGCAACGGCTCGAAATTTAGGACATGCGAAGGATTTGCCATATACTTCCTCAGCATAGAGACGTGGAACACATTGTGTACTCCGGTCAAATTCGGCGGAAGAGCAACACGATAAGCTAACGTCCCAACCCTGTCGAGGATCTCAAATGCTCCAATGAATCTCGGACTGAGCTTTTGTGGGGACCCGGACACTAATTCATTCCTTAATCGTCTTTAGGAATAATTCAAACAATTATAATAAACAGGGTCTAATTTTTTTTTTAAACACAAAGCGAAAACGTAATATAATTCAATTCAAATTACATATTAAACATAAACATACAAATCTTGTATTATCTACAAGAATTCAACTAGGTTCAACTATAAATCGGTGCTGAATCCTAAGTTGCTTTGAATCCCGGATCTCCACGCTATCTAGTCCAGCCTCGTTCTTTCCTTGACCCTGATCCTATCCCACCTGTTGCCATGCACACATACAAACAAGACAACAGCCGGATAACTCCAGTGAGAATTACATTCTCAGTATAAATAATGTATAACGGCAATCATAAAACAATATAAAATCATATAACAGATATGTCTAACATGTATTCAAATCAAAATATAAATCCATATCAAGAATAAATCCTATTCTAAACATGTACCATCATCAGGAACATAATTCATCGTGTACCATATTCAGGAACATAATCAACGTAACTCAATATAAACTGTCAATTTGACTCATGACTCCACATTTAAGACTAGACTCAATCCTAGTCTATGGATCCCGATTTCCAGAAGTTGGCATTCCCATATCGACCAACAGTAATAGAAAAAACTCTAGTTCTATCCACGTCGATAGGGTATCGATCACCAGTAATAGAAGAAGCTCTGATTCTATCCACATCGATATAGTATCGATCACCAGTAATAGAAGAAACTCCGATTCTATCAACATCGATATGATATCGATCATCAGTAATAGAAGAGTTACGATTCTATCCACATCGATACAGTACCGATCGCCAGTAATAGAAGAAGCTACAATTCTATCCACATCGATAGCCAAACATCCGGTGACAGACTTTGGCACTATCGCCAATACACGATCTTGTGACATCGTGCAATGTGCCCGTGGCGATCCCACCACTATCAGGCACTTCTGTCACAAGATTACTCGTCTAATACCTGCTGTCTATAAATCAAGAGAACAAGTACATCAATCAAATCAACACAATAAGGTAAAGTATGTGATTTAGGGAAACTCGAGCCAAACCTCACTCGAGTTGTGCAATCCCAACTCAACATTAATTTATACCTTTGTCTTCTCGATCAGACGAAGTCGAAGTCTCAAAGTCAAATCTGTCCATATCAATCTGAAATACAATATCGCATAGGCACAATCTCAATATGCAACTCAATTTAAAATCTATTCTGATCAATACTCAAATCACACATAATCTGATCGATATCGAATCAAGATACAATCTAATACATATCGACGATATCGCGATATAATCGAAGTCACTACTGAATATTATCAATATCAATCTACTGAGGTTTCGACGACATAACAATACAGTCTCGATAACCCCGTCAATTCCAACACGACATATATAATACCAGAATTCATAATCAGTACCAATACAATTCCTAATCTCAATATCGGTACACTTAAAATCAGTAATAACTCAAGTCTGATATCAAATCTCAATCAATTCAACTCTGAAAATCATAATAATTGTATAACCAGTCTATTCTTTAATCTAACTTCAATTATACAATGCCTACTGTAGCAGAAACATCATATCTGATTCATATTCAATTCTGACAATATCATAATTTCAAATCATGTCTAAACGTAACAAAACTTACGTCCAGTTGTAGCCTGCGTTGATAGGAACACAATACTGAAGTCGGATTGAAAATCAGACGGGCGGATCTTTCGCAAATCACAAATCTATAAGGTAAAAGGCGTAAGGATTATTTCATAATCAATAATCCTCCTCAACCCTTTTCTCAGAATTCTGAAGAGGAATGACGTGCACTTCCTATATATATATATATATCACTTTGCATGAAATTGAAACGTGGCTGATTTTTCACAAAACTTCAGCGGCGCTCGAGCGCTTGAAATGTACCGCTCGAGCGCAGAACACTCTGCCCGAATACTTAACTATTGTCCATTGGCGCTCGGGCGGTAACTCTTTACCGCTCGGGCGCAACAGGTTCTGTCCAAACCCTACTCTTGTGCGACACTGGCGCTCGGGCGGTTATTTGCTACCGCTCGGGCGCCAGAGGTTCTGTCCAAAATCTTGGCTCACAATGCAACGACGCCCGACTTCTCCATTCAAGTTCATATAACCTCAATCATGTCAATTAATCAACGTCTGATTACAGTAATTAAATCTCGGGCCTTACATTTCTCCCCCTCTTGGATCTGAGTTCGTCCTCGAACTCACAAATAGTCAATTGAGATATCAAAACGAAAAGTATAACAGAGATAAATCAGAAACTCATCTCAATAAAACCATTTTGAAATCTTAATCTCATATCAGATTCTATCTTTCAAATAATCTCTTTGCTATTCTTAAAATCTTACCGTGTTTTCAACAACAAAATAATCTTTGTTCTGAAATATTTTTCTTTTACGGATCTCCGATTCCAATCTGGAATAAGAATTCAAAAGTATAAGATCATACTACCCCTCAAAATAGTTCTGACAAAATCAATCTCACAATATTGGCTATACAACATCTATATATACCAATCAACAACTCATAATAAATCAACATCATCAGCTGTTATTAACTCTGTTTATCCCGGTCAAGGATATACTAAATCTTTGGCTTCAAATACTAACAGTCATCGTCCGACTCTGGCATATTCAGTTTGTTCATTCGAAGCTGGTTTTCATTCTTTTCTGACTCAGCTTCATTTTCTTTATCAGATTTCTGCTTTTATCAAATTCAATCTCAGATATCACCATAATATCATTCCCATTCAAAGGAAATCCGCAGTACTCACTGTACAGTGTCTCATCTGTAGCTCTCTTAATACTCATTTGATAGCTATCATTATACAATAATTCCTATAGTGCCAATATGTCATGTCAACTAGTGCTAGCATCCACCGCTACAGCTCCATAATTATCTTCCAATATCTGGATAGTACACTTTGGCTATCTGTCAGTCGGTGAATAATATATGAAAGAGCTCATGGTATATTCTGCCATAAGTACAAATTCAATCAAAATTCACAATCTAATATAGTCTACTGCTACATTCTGGTCAATCTAACCATTTCTTTGACATCGATCTTTGTCCTCTGGTCATGTTTGTACGTTATCTGGTACAAACTAACATCTGTATATTGAATAATCTATCAATAACAATCATATCATATCAAAATCTTGAAAGAATGAAAATAATTTCATTACGAAATCCATAGAAATGTACTCCCATTTCTGTTCAGACATAAACAATTCTGTAATATATCTTCTGATTTCTATCTTTCTAGCTTCATCGGTTGATAACTCAGACATATCAGTACAATTCTGTCACAACTGATTTATTCTGTGTATATCAAAGCTGTCTGTCCGAATATTATGCATTCTCTGTCACCAAAATGAAAACTGAATCCACTACTGTGTGTTTCTGACACTATCTGTCAATTTCAGATTCGAACTATTTGGTACAAACAAATCAGTTAATAATATAAATTAAGAAAAAATACCTACCTGGTATTCGGTTCTGACTATCGATATCAAATCTGTTGTACAATTCTGAAACATTAGACATCACAAGATAATCATTCTCATACAGTAAAAATCACATATCTGTCACTCTGATCACGTTCTGAATTGCTGTAATTCTCGAAATCAACTCTGAGTCGGCTTGAACTGTATATAATCTCAACGGTTCATAACAATCGGCATCAAATACGGATTCAGAATAACAGCAATATCGGATCGGATTCAAAATACCAATCATTTATACTAATCTAGTAAACACATAAAACGCAATTTCTGACATTTCTGACATTTATTAAGTTCTGCCACTTTCAATGTCGTTCTCATCCACAGATCACGGTCTCAACTGTGCTATAATCAGTCAATATACTATCTTCAGATATCATAGACTCTGAATACCCTCAGTTATAATAAAGATTCATATCTGAACAATTCTATATACAACAATCTCAGTTCCCAGAATATTCAATACAGATTTCAACTGTTTGATTCAATCAATCATACCCTGATATCGAATCAAGGCTGAAATCGCTTTCCATATATAGGACAAATCCGGAATTTCATCTGGAACGACTATAGCAACTCTCCTACTACTGACAAATCATTTCCAGATAGGCTCAACTTCAGTAATCAACTGAAGACATAAGGAATTACTTCATTCTTTTCAATAATCATCGAATCATACATAATACGGATATCAAGGAATTCAAAATCGAGAATCCTTACCATATATCATTCATTTTTTGGTCATTTCAGGTCCGAATCTTACCATCACCTGGCAAGAATCTATAATAGTTCTGTACTTGTTAGCATATCAATATCAGTAATGTAGTCAGAATCAGACAACACAAGTACAATACAATCTAATTCAATCTCATTCTCTTTTTACTGCAGTACACAATATATCACAAAATTCACTGATATCAATTCCTTTCCCCAAAAGGGACAAAGATCCATACTACAGTAATACAGACCCAGCAGGTACAACATATATCAATACAACTCAGTCAAAGATAATCGTAGGGAATGCATTAGTATATATCAATACATATGCAACATAATAATAAAAGATTATTACCTGCCACTATATCATCACGTGTGTCCTGGGTCTGTTCCTCGATCACTACCACCAGATGATTCTGCTCCCTGAAATCTTCGGGAACCTTTCTGTGGACAAACTCTAGCAAAGTGTCTCTGCTGTTTACAGATATTGCACCTACCAGTCACTCCCTGGCACTGCTCCCTAACTTCTTGAACTGTTTCTTTCGAGCTTTCAGCAAATCTTGCTTCCCACTCGTACTGCCACTATCCAATCGGAGAGGGAATTGTAGTGTCTGGGGTTGCATTGCACACAACCTTTATTGTTTTCTAATCAGACTCGCCTCAGCTCTTTTTGCTTTATTCAAAGTATCAGCAAAATGGTAAGGTCGCTGCATATTTATCAATGCAACTATCTCTGAATTCAATCCTTTGATGAACTGCTCAGCTACAGCTTCATCATTCCCAGCTATCTGAGGAACAAAACGCAGTAAAGTAGAGAATTTAGCAACATATTCTTCAATATCCAGTTGGCCTTGTCTCAAATTCTCAAACTCTCCTCTCTTGTCCTCTCGGTACGATCCTGAGAAGAATCTTCGATCAAATTCAGCTTCAAAGACTTCCCACGTAATCACCGTACCCCACTGTTCTAATACTCTTTTGGTTGTAATCCACCAACTCCTAGCGACCTCGTGTAACTGATTGGCACCAGTTTAATTCTCTGTTCATTTGGATAATCAAGTGAATCAAACAGTATCTCTATATCATCTAACTAATTCTCACACTCCACTGACGTCTCATTACCCTTCAGAATCGGCGGTTGAAACGATTGAAATTTCTTCAACTGTGTTTCCTTCAAAGTTTCTGTCTCATCCATCTGATCCGTCGGAGTACTACCCAATACTCGAATTCTTCTTGGAGGTATATCTAATTACCACAAGAGTTAGCCATCATATGAGATAAATCAATCTCAGTCCCTTTCTGATCAGCTTACCTTTTGATCAAGAATTGGTTCTGATTTATTTTCAAATCAGACATATTACCAAATCAACTCAGGCATTCAGGTAACATGTATTTAAAAGCAGTAAACATAATATCATGCTAGCATACATAATGTAATTCCACATTATAAGTAAATCACATGCAGGAAGGAAAACTCAATCTACCCCGCTCACTCTCTTCTATCTCAATCTCAAGAACCTACAGTTCTAGAACCTACTGTTCTGGAACCTAATGCTCTGATACCACATGTTGTGGGGACCCGGACATTAATTCATTCTTTAATCGTCTTTAGGAATAATTCAAACAATTATAAAAAAATGGTCTAATTTTTATTTTTTTTAAATACAAAGCGGAAACGTAATATAATTCAATTCAATTGCATATTAAACATAAACATACAAATCTTGTATTATCTACAAGAATTCAACTAGGTTCAACTATAAATCGGTGCTGAATCCTAAGTTGCTTTAAAGCCCGGATCTCCACGCTATCTAGTCCAGCCTCGTTCTTTCCTTGACCCTGATCCTATCCCACCTGTTGCCATGCACACATACAAACAAGACAACAGCCAGATAACTCCGGTGAGAATTACATTCTCAGTATAAATCATGTATACATGCAATCATAAAAAAATATAAAAGCATATAACAGATATGTCTAACATGTATTCAAATCAAAATATAAATCCATATCAAGAATAAATCCTATTCTAAACATGTACCATCATCAGGAACATAATTCATCGTGTACCATATTCAGGAACATAATCAACGTAACTCAATATAAACTGTCAATTTGACTCATGACTCCACATTTAAGACTAGACTCAATCCTAGTCTATGGATCCCGATTTCCAGAAGTTGGCATTCCCATATCGACCAACAGTAATAGAAAAGACTCCAGTTCTATCCACGTCGATAGGGTATCGATCACCAGTAATAGAAGAAGCTCTGATTCTATCCACATCGATATAGTATCGATCACCAGTAATAGAAGAAACTCCGATTCTATCAACATCGATATGATATCGATCATCAGTAATAGAAGAGTTACGATTCTATCCACATCGATACAGTACCGATCGCCAGTAATAGAAGAAGCTACAATTCTATCCACATCGATAGCCAAACATCCGGTGACAGACTTTGGCACTATCGCCAATACACGATCTTGTGACATCGTGCAATGTGCCCGTGGCGATCCCACCACTATCAGGCACTTCTGTCACAAGATTACTCGTCTAATACCTGCTGTCTATAAATCAAGAGAACAAGTACATCAATCAAATCAACACAATAAGGTAAAGTATGTGATTTAGGGAAACTCGAGCCAAACCTCACTCGAGTTGTGCAATCCCAACTCAACATTAATTTATACCTTTGTCTTCTCGATCAGACGAAGTCGAAGTCTCAAAGTCAAATCTGTCCATATCAATCTGAAATACAATATCGCATAGGCACAATCTCAATATGCAACTCAATTTAAAATCTATTCTGATCAATACTCAAATCACACATAATCTGATCGATATCGAATCAAGATACAATCTAATACATATCGACGATATCGCGATATAATCGAAGTCACTACTGAATATTATCAATATCAATCTACTGAGGTTTCGACGACATAACAATACAGTCTCGATAACCCCGTCAATTCCAACACGACATATATAATACCAGAATTCATAATCAGTACCAATACAATTCCTAATCTCAATATCGGTACACTTAAAATCAGTAATAACTCAAGTCTGATATCAAATCTCAATCAATTCAACTCTGAAAATCATAATAATTGTATAACCAGTCTATTCTTTAATCTAACTTCAATTATACAATGCCTACTGTAGCAGAAACATCATATCTGATTCATATTCAATTCTGACAATATCATAATTTCAAATCATGTCTAAACGTAACAAAACTTACGTCCAGTTGTAGCCTGCGTTGATAGGAACAAAATACTGAAGTCGGATTGAAAATCAGACGGGCGGATCTTTCGCAAATCACAAATCTATAAGGTAAAAGGCGTAAGGATTATTTCATAATCAATAATCCTCCTCAACCCTTTTCTCAGAATTCTGAAGAGGAATGACGTGCACTTCCTATATATATATATCACTTTGCATGAAATTGAAACGTGGCTGATTTTCCACAAAACTTCAGCGGCGCTCGAGCGGTTGAAATGTACCGCTCGGGCGCGGAACACTCTGCCCGAATACTTAGCTATTGTCCATTGGCGCTCGGGCGGTAACTCTTTACCGCTCGGGCGCAACAGGTTCTGTCCAAACCTTACTCTTGTGCGACACTGGCGCTCGGGCGGTTATTTGCTACCGCTCGGGCGCCAGAGGTTCTGTCCAAAATCTTGGCTCACAATGCAACGACGCCCGACTTCTCCATTCAAGTTCATATAACCTCAATCATGTCAATTAATCTACGTCTGATTACAGTAATTAAATCTCGGGCCTTACAGCTTTCCTTTCTTCCCAAATCTCATAACACCTTTCATAGGTGCTATCTTCACAAAGACATGGTCGCCGACGGCAAACTCTAGATCTCTCCTCCTCTGATCAGCATAACTCTTTTGTCGACTCTGAGCAGTCCTCATCCTATCACGGATCTTGACTACTACATCGGCAGCCTGCTGAATAATCTCTGGACCCAACTCTGATCTCTCTCCTATTTCATCCCAATGAACAGGAGATCTACATTTGCAACCATACAGTGCTTCATACGGGGCCATACCTATAGACGACTGAAAACTGTTGTTATAAGTGAACTCCACTAATGGCAAGTTCGACTCCCAACTCCTTGAGAAATCAATAACACAAGCACGGAGAAGATCCTCTAAAATCTGAATAACTCACTCTGACTCCCCATCTGTCTGCGGATGAAAAGCTGTGCTAAACAGCAACTTCGTACCCATAGTCGAATGCAAACTCTTCCAAAATGAGTAAGTTAATCTGGGGTCTCTGTCAGATACGATAGAAACTGGAATACCATGAAGTCGGACTATCTCTCTGATATACAACTCTGCATACTGAATCATGGTGAAAGTCGTCTTAATAGGCAAAAAGTGAGCTGATTTGGTAAGACGATCTACAATCACCCAGATGGCATTTGATCCTCTGACTGACTTCGGCAAACCGGTCACGAAGTCCATGGTAACATTCTCCCACTTCCACTCGGGAATGGGAAGAGGCTTGAGCAAACCTGCTGGTCTCTGATACTCCGCCTTCACTAACTGACAGGTCAGACACTCGGATACAAACCGTCTGATGTCATTCTTCATTCCCGGCCACCAATACAATAACTGCAGATCTTTGTACATCTTTGTACTCCCTGGATGGATAGAGTACGGCGACATGTGGGCCTCTGATAGAATACGGTCTAGAAGAGAGGGCTGAATAGTCAAGGTAGATAGACGGGGAACTCTACCTCGAGGATAAGTTTCTAGACCAAACCTCTGCATCTCAGTCTGAAGGGGTCTCGAAACTGTCAAATGAGCCGTCACTGCGACTTTTCTGCTCAATGCATCCACAACTACATTAGCTTTACCCGGGTGGTAGCTAATGTAACAGTCATAATCCTTCACTAACTCCAACCAACGCCTCTGACGCATGTTCAGCTCTTTCTACGTAAAGAAGTACTTGAGGCTCTTGTGGTCGGTAAAGATCTGCCACTTCTCTCCATACAGATAACGCCTCCAAATCTTCAAGGCAAAAACTACGGCGGCCAACTCTAGATCATGGGTAGGGTAATTCTTCTCATGGATTTTCAGCTGACGAGAAGCATACGCTATCACCTTCCCATGCTGCATCAATACTGCGCCCAAACCGAGCTTCGAAGCATCGGTATACAACACAAAATCTCCGGGCCTTGACGGCATGGCAAACACTGGTGCTGAGATAAGAGCTTGCTTCAAAGTATCGAAGCTCTTCTGGCACTCATCGCTCCACACATATTTCACATTCTTCTTGGTCAATGATGTGAGTGGAACAGCAATAGAGGAGAATCCCTTAATGAACTTTCGATAATATCCTGCTAGCCCAAGAAAACTGCGGATCTCTGATGCATTATGCGGCACAACCCAATCTCTGACTGCTGCAACCTTCGCTGGGTCTACCTCAATACCGCTGCTAGAAACAATATGGCCTAAGAATGCCACCTTCTCTAACCAGAATTCGCACTTACTGAACTTTGCGAATAACTTATGCTTCTGCAAGGTCTGCAACACTGTGGTCAGATGTCTACTGTGATCCTCTCGATCCTTGGAGTAGACGAGAATATCGTCTATGAATACTATCACAAACTGATCAAGATATGACTAAAATACGCGATTCATGAGATCCATGAAGATCGCTGGCGCATTCGTCAGACCAAACTGCATCACAAGAAACTCGTAGTGGCCATAACGAGTCCTGAAAGCAGTCTTGGAAACATCAGTATCTTTCACCCTCAACTGGTGATATCCTGAATGCAAATCAATCTTGAAGAAAATCTAAGCTCCCTGCAACTGGTCAAATAAGTCCTCAATCCGCGGAAGTAGATACTTGTTCTTCACTGTCACCCTGTTCAACTCCCGGTAATCAATGCAAAGCCTCATAGAGCCATCCTTCTTCTTCACAAACAAGACTGGCGCGCCCCATGGAGAAAAACTCGGGCGAATGAACTCTTTGTCAAGAAGTTCCTGAATCTGCTTCTTAAGCTCTGCCATCTCTGTCGGTGCTAGTCGGTACGGTGCTTTTGAGATCGGAACCGTACCTGGCATAAGCTCGATAGAAAACTCCACCTCTCTCTCGGGTGGCATACCGGAGACGTCCTCAGGAAAAACGTCTAGGAAATCTCTAACAATAGGAAAATCTGTGGCTGACTTACTGGGTGCCACTGGGACAGATATAAAATTCGCTAGAAACGCTCGACACCCTCTACGCAAAAGCTTCCTAGCCTGGACATAAGGTATAATGCACGGTAAAGGAAAGTACCTGTCCGGCTCAAATAAGAACTGTGCCATCCCCGGCGTTCGGACTAGAACAGATCTTCGCTGGAAGTCAATCAAAACTCTGTTCCTTAGAAGGCAGTCCATTCCCAGAATGATGTCAAACTCTGGCATCGGCAACACGATCAGATCCGCATAAACGAGGTTGCCATGGAGCTCAAGATCTATGTCTCGGATCACATTGGTAGCTGCCACCTCCTCACCAGAAGGCAATACTACTGAATAGGCTACATCTAGCCCAACGGTCTTGACCTTGAGGATATTAGCAAAGACCCCCGAAATAAATGAGTGAGTGGCCCCTGAATCTATCATGGCTTCCGTAGCGAAACCAGATATAAAAATTCTCCCTGAAAGGTTAGAACACTAAGCTAAACCCAATATCACAAGTACTAAGCTTATAGACATGCAAAGGTCAATGTTCTTCTATTTTAAATTCCCAAAATAATACTGAGTAGAGCATGCAATTCTACTGCAATTCTATGTTCAAAATCTTAATCCAATACATTAAATCCCAAATATAAATTTAAAGCGTAAAGGTACCTGTCATGAGCATCGTATCTGGGTTCGTCTCCGTAGCATGGAGAGCGAAAACTCTGCCTTGGGTCGGCAGGTTCCTCTGAGGGCACTGCGGCAGCACGTGGTCTGGGCTACCACACTTGTAACACTTCCCTGAGCCATACATACATGCTCCACAATGGCGGCGTGAGCATTTAGGACAGACTGGATGCACAAAAGTCTTAGGGAGTGCGCGTCCCTGCGGCTGCTGTCGTCCTCCTCTATTTCTGGGCGGGCCGTGATAAGGTCTCTTGTTCTGGTGCTGCTGCTGCTAAGGAGGAGGGCGGTGCTTTACCTGGATTGGGCGCTTGCCCTGGCGATCCCTCTCAATATCATACTGATCCTGCTCTGCGGCTAAAGCTCTGGAGACGGCGACCTTATAAGCAGTAGGGTCAGCCACCCTAACATCACGGCGCAAGATCGGCCGTAGACCCACTAGAAAATGCATTAACTTGGCTTTAGCATCATTTGCGATCAGGGACACAAAATGACAACCCCTATCAAACTTACGGATGAACTCCGTAACAGTCAGATCTCCCTGTCTCAGGCTCATGAATTCCGTGGTCAACCTGGTGCACACCTCCTCAGTAAAATACTTGGAGTAGAATACCTCCGTGAAGCGTGTCTAGCTCAACGTAGCCAAGTTCAGGGCTACTGATGCCCCTTCCCACCATAAGGGGGCATCTCCTCCGAATAAATAGGTAGCACAACGAACTCTGTCTGCATCTCCAAGCTCCATGAACTCGAAGATAACCTCGAGGGACTTGATCCAGCCCTCGGCAATCATGGGATCAGACGTCCCTGAAAACTCCTTCGGCCTCATCTTCATGAAGCGCTCATAAGTAGCCTCACGCCCTGTCGGCCTGGCTGCCACAGCATTGTTCCCTGCAAACTGTGCGAAGAACTGTGTCATCCCAGCTAGCATCTGGGCATTCATGTCAGGTGGAGGGGGTGGAGGTCCCTGCCTCTCCTGTCTCTGCTCCTCACCATCCTCTTGGCGAGGCTCATCAACACCTCTCGGGCGTCCAACAAGGCGTCTAGGGGGCATAATGTTCCATACATAACCCATACGTTATCAACATGCATAATTCCATAATTTATTTTAAGTTTGAATAAATACTGAACAATTAAAATCTGAACGTAAAAACATTTCACGAAAACATTCTGATAAAATAATTCATTCTTTAAATAAAATGCATAAATGTAAAACTTACAGACCGAAGACGTGACTTCGTGTGCTTCTCGTGGTCAGTAGTAGTACAACCCTATACAAAATCATTGCTCTGATACCAGCTATAATGGCCCGAAAATTCGCGGTTGAAAATTTGCGAAAAAATTAAAAAATTTTTTTTAAACAATTAAAATGTCTCATTCATAAGTTAAACTGATAAATAAAGTTTAATATTCAAAATGGCAGCGGAAGAATTTAATGTTTGCGACACAACCGTTTAAAAATAGTCCAACGACAGATAAAAATGTTTGATCATAAAATAATAAATGCTGAAAAATGAGGTCCTCGGGTTCCACTACTGCCGACCCAAGCTAGCTCACTGGTCCCCGCCCTCGGTCCCGACATCATCAGCACCTACAACAATCAAGTCTAGTGAGTCTAAAGACTCAGCATGCATATATCGTAAATAACAAGTAAATAAATAATAAAATCCCATGCAAGTGAAAATATCATGTCATGAGGCATAACGTAAAATATCGTGTCATGATTAATTATAATACGTGCATAACTGAACTGAAAGCCATAGTGAAAATGTTTGCTCCATGGAGCCTTGTATTGAAGTAACATGTAATAATTTTCTGGTGAGATTATGGTCTACGCAAGTGGCCCCTGCACTGAACTGAACTGAACTGATCGGTAAGTGACCATTGGGTGAAGTAATAATCGTCTGATCAGACTAATGCAGCAATATACTAGGTGGGACCGGTAAGTGATCACCGGGATGAACTGAACTGAACCAGTAAGTGACCACCGAGCAAAACCATGGTAGTGAGGTAGCCACAAGCAATATCGCAAAAATCTCAAAAAATAATATTTTATATTTTTGCACGTAATATAATTAAATACGTAATTAAATATCCTGTATAAATTTTACCAATTGAGTTGGATCGTTCCCAGACTCGCTGCGACTTAAATCTAGCATGAAAAATATGCAAATGATTTATTTGACCAAACTATGTAATTAAATCCGAAAACGCGACAACTACGCCCAACGACTTCATGTTTAATCATGACTTCGTACCAACCCGGACCAACAGCAAACCATCATATAGTCATGATTAAAATATGCCTAAAATGATGAAATAATGCTCCTAAATTTACAGTACTCGAAATTTAGTGATTGGAGGCCAAAAACGTGAAACGCTCTTTCGAGAGTCATTTTGGCACATTGCACCGTAAATTCTCGTACGACCTCGAAAATGATCCGAATCACAAACGGCCAAAAACATAACCTTTCTAACTTGATGAGGTACTGTCCAGTCCAAGGCCATAGGCTAAAAGCCAACTGAGAACCCGGAACACGCCTCTGGACCGCGACGTCACTTGCTGTCAAAAATACAGCAGCAGCGCCTTTGATTCCTTGCGTCGTTTTCGAGACTACCGGCCATTGGGGCTTGAACCACCAACCAGAACCTCTTACCAAAGTCCTAAGGAATGATTTGAACCATGGCTAAGAGCCCTAGGCCAGCCAAAATTCGAACCACACCAGAAACAAACCATACGTCCCCACTGAGCACTCAATTCTGCGCGTGGGGTGTTGCAACGGTTATTGCTGTCATGGACCATTCCATTGGCCATTTGGTTGACCATGGCACAATCTAGACATCAAGGGGTATGGTATGAACCATAGCTATGAGCCAAAGGCCAGCCAAGATTCACACCACACCACTAAAATCGAAACTACACATGCAGTAGGGGAAGGGGCCGAGGGGCTGTTCTTTTATTTTGATTTAAAACCGATTCCATCATGAACCAAGCCTCAAAAGGGTGACTTGGTCACGTCTTAGACATGATAAGGAGGTGTTATAACCATGGCTATAGGCCCCTAGGGTAGCCAAGATCAGAACTTCCTCCCTTGACAGCAACCAACAAAACCGAGAACCCAAAAGGGCATGAAGGGAGAGTTGCTGTCCTTCTTCGTAATTCCAGCGTGCATGGGACTCGAGTATTGGACCAACGTGATCCTAATACATCCTAGTTCATGCCTAAGAACAGCCTTGGGAGCCTGGACACGAGCCAGCACCTGAAACAAGCACAACAAGCCAACCCGTGAAGAATGAAGTGGAATAGAAACCGTGCAGAATTTTTTTACCGACAAAACTGCTGTCATATTTCAGTTTTTGATGGGATTTCATGATCAAATAACGTTTAAAAAATGTTAATATGACTTGATTGAAGAGCAAGGGGAATATACACATGCCTGGATATTTTTTTTTTTTGGTTTTGAAGAAAATAAAAGAAACGCAACGACGCGGCGCGGAGGAGACGGAGCTCTTTTCTTTCTTGCTTGCTCTTAATATTCAAGTATGGTGATGGAGAGATGGTTAGGGGAAAAATAATATGGGAGGTTGCAAGATTGTGGGAGTTTAAATGGCAAGATAATTCTTTACTATCTTAGAGTTTGTTAAATGATTGATATCAAAAGATTTTGAGGGCTGATAGAGGGTGCATTAGGTCGAAAATTGAGTCTAGGTTCAAGAAGAAAATTTCTTAATTAATTTATTTGTTAGTGATTTAAAAGTTGGAAGAATATCTTCCTAGAAAAGATTATGAGAATGATAATTAAAGAATGAGTTGTCAAGTTAATTTAAATCTTTTAAATTAGGGGATGGCCGATTTTTAGCTAGTAAAATAGGGTGGAAGATTTCTTAAATATTAATTAGTGGAGATTAAATTTTTTTTTTAGGGAATTATATAACAAGGAAAAGATATGGAAAAAGGATTAAGGTTGAGTTGTCAAAGAAAATTTTAAATATTTTAAATTGTGATGACCGAAAATTATCATCTAAAATTTGGGTAGGAATATTGTTTAAATATTAATTAGTGTTGAATAAAATTTTGGGAATTAACTATCATGAAATGGATAGGGAAAGATATTAAATAAATGGGTTGACAACTAATTTTAAGTTAATTAAAGAGGGGCTGAAAATTGCATCTAAAATGGACGGAAAATATTTCTTAAATATTGTGTTTTAAATCTTTAGTGTTTTATCTACTCATTAAATATTTTAGAGAATTAAGAAATTAATTATTGAACTATATTTACTACTTATCTCAACTTATTTAAATAATTCCTTAAACATTTTCCTTAAACATTCTTTTACAAGAAATTAACTTATTATTTATCTTAAATAAATTTTAGGAATGTTTTCTTAATATTAAAATTTATCTCTTTACTCCAACTCCGGTCCGGCCTCACTTAATTAACTGAAAAGCTAGCACTTAAACTACTGAATAAAATAAATAGATTTAAAGAAAAGAATTTAAATCTCATGCAATAAAATCATTTTAATTTAAATACTAGGCATTATGCATGGCTTATACGTAGTCTAATTTACGGGTTCTACAATTTTAATTCGAGATTATTTAATTTATGAATTATGGAATGTTGAGTTATATTCCATGGTTTTACAATTCCATAGAACTGAAATTGAATTAAAAAGAGTTGTGAGGACAAAATTGCAAATAGTGAAGATTTCAGGGGCTAAAGTGCAATTAATGATATTTAGTGGGACACTTGGCTTGCTATGGATTGAAGTATATATATTTGCAATCACCTTCACAATTCAGAAGCAAGAAACCGAGAGTTCTCCAGAGCAAATTCTCTCAAGCTTCAATTTTGCTTAGAATTTGATTTTGTACGATCCGTCTATCAGAATTTCAATCCGAGCACGGTTCTGTACTCCTCTTGTCAACAGCTACAACTGGACGTAAGTTTTATTGAGTTATGTTATCATTTGAAATTATGATATTGGATGAATTATTATTTGATCACTATAAGGTGTTCTGGATATGTTAGATATCATAGAATCGAAGTGAGATCGAAGAACAGATTGATTATGGAATTGTTATGATTTTCTGATTATATTAATTGGAAATGGAACAGATTTGGATTATTGACTGATTCTGGATTGTATCGGATGTTGGTTATGATTTGTAATTGATATCTGTTGATATTGTAATGACGGGGATATCGGGATTGTGCCGTTATGCTGTTAATTTTGAATTAGATTCAGATAGATCGGATTTAGTATGAAATTGGGAATAGAATGTTGATATTACTATTCTCGATATGTCATTTCAGATTGATAGAGACAGTCTTGAATTCAAAATTTCCAATTCTTCAGACCGAGACTATGAACGAAAGGTATAAGTCGATGTTAACCGGGAGATTAACTTGAGTCAGATTGGACTATAGTTTCCCTAAAACCACATACTTTGTTTTATTGCAATTGTTTGATATTGATTTGATTAATCTATTGATTTATAGAAAGTACAGAATAGCCGATAGCTATTGAGCGAGAGTCATTGACAGAAGGGCCAGACAGTGATAGAGTGGTCATTGGCCCATTGCACATTGTCATAGGATAGCTTTGGCGGATATGCCAAGTCTGTGGCGGATATGCCAAGACGCTGGATTACTGACTTATATCGATATTGCTTAGGGGCAGATCGACTCCTATCGCTGAGATTCGATATATGTGTCAATGTCCAGGAACCGGGATCCCTAGATTAGAGATGAGTCGAGTCGGAGATGACGAGTTAGAGAGTTTTATCTATATTCACTAATGTGTCATAAATTTTGATTCATGTTCTTAATACATGGTTTATGCTTTTGTATATGATTTTATGCATCGCATGTATACATTGCTTATACTAGAATTTTATTCTCACCGGAGTTATCCGGCTGTTGTCGTGTTTGTATGTGTGCATGGCAACAGGTGGGACAAGATCAGGGTCGAGGAGATGATGAGAGATCGTGATTAGAGTGGAGACTACGGACTTTGACGTTGCTGTAGATAGGATTCAGCACTTGACATTTAGTTGTTGAACCTTACTTTAAGTTCGATGTTTGTTGTACAAGACTTGTACTTTTATACTGATATGTATATTAGATTGAATTACATTACGTTCCGCAATTTTAAAAATAAAAATAAAAATTTAGACCAAGATTAATTAATTGATCCATTTATCCCAATGACGATTAAGAAGATGATTAGCGTCTGGGTACCCACACAGAGTGAAAAGGAGAAGGGAAGGGGACGGTTTTATAACGCGGCGCACTGGGACAGTAAAGTTTGACCGCTCTAGCGCGCTGCATTCTGGTGAAAAACAAAGGGGTTGCGCTAAGGCGGTATAATTTTACCACCCTAGCGCGATGCCCATTGTCCCCAGCATGCTAGGGAGTCGTGCTGGGGCGGTAGAGTAATACCGCCCTAGCGCACGCTCCACGAGTTTTTGAATTTCTTTTAAAAAAATAATAATAATTAGGCAAAAAAATAAATAAAATAACAAAATCGAATTAAGTGCAATTTATAGTCGAGAGCTTGACTGTCGGTCAGTTTTAGTTTGGATTGTCTTGGAACCGGATCATTCCAAGTTGTGGCTCCATCGTGCCACCAATGTAGTGCTTCAGTCGCTGGGCATTGACCGTGAGTTTCCCATCTTTTCCATCTTGCAGTTCTACAACTCCCGATGCGTATACTTTAGAAATCACGAATTGACCAGATCATTGCGACTTCAATTTTTCCGGGAAACAGTCGCAACCGGGATTTGTAGGGCAGGACATTTTCACCTACCTTGAATTCTCTTTCAATGATTCGCCTGTCATGAGCCCTCTTTGTCTTCTCTTTGTATGATAATGCGAGATCATATGCCAGATTTCGGAATTCTTCCAACTGACCAAATTGGAGTAGACGTCGTTCACCTGCATCAGTAAAATTAAAGTTTAGTGCTTTTGTTGTCCAGTATGCCCGATGCTCTAACTCTACAGGTAAATAACATGCTTTACCAAATAGTAGCCTATATGGTGTAGTGCCTATAAGTGTTTTAAAAGCAGTCATATATGCCCAGAGAGCATCATCTAACCTCGCAGACCAATCTTTCCGACTGACACCTACCACTTTTTCCAAAATCCGCTTGATCTCTCGATTAGACTATAACACCCCGAAAATTTAAAAATCCACGCAAACCACATGCATGCAATTATTAATTTCCTTGTGTATTTCAATTAATCTTTTTAATTGCATGAATTAATTATGTTGTGCATACTTGCATGTTTAAAATATATTTTTCTACATTGCTGCATTAGAATGTATTTTTGAAGGTTATTCGAGTTGCGATCGAAGAACGGAGACCGATGGCTGAAAAATGTAAAATGTTTTTATTAAATAATTGTTTTTAATTATTTAAAATATGAGTGATGCTTTTTCTCATTTTTGAAAATAAGGGGGTTTTGAGGTGATTTTATACGCCGGGACGTAAATTTTATCGGTGTTGGTTTTTTTTTTACAAAAATACGACATTTTTGGCAACCCGGCTAATAAATTCGCAGAGTTATTTAAACAAAACTATTTTTATATTTTTAATTAAAGTCTAACTAAGCACTAATGGGCCTATTTATTTGCCTAATGGGCCTAAAGCCTGGCTTAGAGAATTAATTAATATTTAAATAAGATAATCAACCCCAACCCTACACATTGCTACACGCCTCAAACCTTATATTTTTCTCTCCCAAAACTCCTCAAAGTGCACGGCTCACACACATCACAATTTAAAGAAGGAAATCGAGACTTGCAAGGTAGAGTTCAAGCCAAGGTTTTTGCCCCGTTCTTCGCCGTCGTCAACGAATAATCGTGCGTTAAATACGTAAAGGCACGCCATATTCTTTCTTTCAATCATCTATCACACCATAATATTTATTTGAACATGTTTTGAAAGAAAACAAGGGACTCAAATTATAATTTTCGCAACTATTCATATGCATGGGTTTAACTCTTGTTTGTTGATTCAAAAATCATGTTTAATTTGTGTTAAGGGGCTGCCATGGTTAGGGTATGGGTTAAGGGTGTTTTAAACAAATTTAGGGTCCTAAATACACACCAATTAAGCTGAAAACGTGAGCAACAAAAGCTGGAAAACAGTAGGCATCAATTAAGAAGGAACCGTGGGTTTTTTTTGATTGCACAAGAGTCAAGTGGCTCGTTTCTTGGCATGGGCTGTTGGGGCTCGTCCAGGGCTCGACCAGGGGCAGTGTTGGTCTCGGTCTAGGGCAGGGTTGGGTCCTAGGGTGGCTAGGGGTTAAGGTGGTGGCTAGGGAAGAGTCCTAGTGAACTAGGACTCTCCCCCATGTAAGTTTCTGTGCGCAGCGGGAAAGTTAGGCTTGCGGCTGGCCTGGGCGCGAGCCAGGCTGGTCCATAAGGGTCAAGGGAGGTTGGCCAAGGGTTGGGTCGTGGGTTGGTGCATGGTGGCTCGACGTGGCTCGAGCCAAACGCAGGGAGCGTGAGAAGCAAGGTAGAGCGCTGCTGCTGTACTTGGTGTGGTTGCTTGCTGTGCAGTTTTTGAAGCTTGGGGTTGGTCTGGGCTTGGCCTGGGCGTGGTCCAGGGTGGTTGGGGTCATGAGGGGTCAAGTGGTTAAGGGCTGGAAGTGTCCTAGTTGGGTTAAGAGTCCTACTATTGCTAAGGATACACACGCACACCACATGCAGATTTTTGGGTTCGGTTCCAGCAGAGTTTGAGCGAGCCAGGGCTAGGTTCAGGGGCTTGGGCTTGGTCAGTAGGGTCAGTGGGTGGGTTGGCTAGGTTTTGGCTCAAGGTGGCTCGGGCATGGCTCGGGTAAATTGGGAGATGGCTCGGTGTGTTCGATAAGGTGTCAAAAACGAAAATAATAAAGCTAAAATTGAATCCATGTGTCCACGGGTGTGGCTCATGACTTGGAAGGGTAGAATAAATCTTTAAAATGCTATGTTTGAAATTTGGGATCAAAATAACGAGTTTTGGGATTTATCCGGGATTTAATCGCCGCATGAAACGCTAATTAACGAGTTAATTGAAACGCTTAGTTTTATGCTTAATAAAATTATGAAAAATTATATTTAAGCTTAAATAATTATTAAAAGTCTAAGTTTTGAATTTGGGGATTTTATATTAAGGTTTGGTTTAATTCGGGATTAAAACGCATTAATACGTCACATTTAAAGATTAAATTAAAAGTTCTCGATTTAAGCTAAATAAAAATATGAAAAAAAATTCATGTAGGCTTAGATAATTATTTGGAACATGTTAGAGTCAATGGAATTAAGAAAAAGTCAAAAACGCAAAATGTCACGTCTAGGGTAAAACGGTCTTTTTACACCTAAAAATTAGTAAACGTCATGGCAGTGTCCTGAATGCTGTTTTATATGCTAATAAGATTATTTTCAATGATTATGATTGTTTATGAATTTTTATATGTTAATATGTTAAATTTTAAATGTTTATGGAATTTTTATGTTTATGGATTTTGATGTTAAAATGGTTATTTTAAACGTTTATGATTTAACGTTTATTTCAAATGTTTATGATGTTAAAAGGTTTATTTTAAAATGTTTATGAATGTTTATAATTTTAATACGTTAAATTATGATTTTTTAAATGTTCATGGATTTTCATGGTTTAATTATTGGACATTTAAAAGAAATGTTGCATGTTTGGTTTCAAAAATAAAAACGATACGTATATACATGATTTTTATTAAGTGGTGATAACATGTTGAAGGACGTGAAGAGATTGTGACTAAATATGTTGGAAATATCGTGAGGGTTATGATCCCAAAGGGAGCCCGACAATCGTGTTTCCTTGGATACGGATACGAATACGAATACGTGATACGAATACGAATAAGTTAATACGTTGGCCAAGGCCCAGTTGACGGGTGAGAGTATCGCTGGTGTCCTCGCTGCCCAGTACTGTGGTTTTTTTTAGATGGATCCATCGCCCAATACGATCAAGAATACGAGTCACAATCACGATCTGAATTCAACAAACACGAACATGAACATGAATACGAATATGAATATGGATACGAATATGGATATGCACATGGATATGAATATGAATATGAATATGTTTGTGTTTTTATGAAAATGTTTTTATGCATCATGAAAATGTCTTCGAAAATGTTTAAGTTTAAGTTTATGCATCCTCATGAAAATGATATTTTAAGTACAAGTATTTTTCACCGTTATATGTTAATTGTATTGCGTATTACTTGTTATCAAGAATATGACGTGTTGAGTCTTTAGACTCACTAGGTGTGATTGATGTAAGTGATATTGATTATGAATATGATAATGGAGGTCTTGATGGTTGATCTGATTGGACTGAAGGTGCACATAACCCGAGGACCGACGCTAGTTTTCCGCACTAGTTATGATTCATGATTTTAAGTTATGTTAAAGATATTTTTACGACTATTTATTTATGAGTGGTTTTTGAGAGGTTATAGTATGAGCTATACTTTTCAAATAATGTTTTTGATTTGATAAAATAGTTGGTTGTTTTACTTTTAAAATGGTTCCAAAATATTTTATGATTCGGCCAAATGGTATGTGAGGTTTGAAAAAAAAATTTCCAGTACTTTTTAAGAAAACGAATAAGCAGACGTTGAAAGGGATCGATTTTAAGTGACCGAAAACGCAACGGAAGCAACAAAAATTCGGAAATCATATTTTCTGGCATAAAATTTTCGGCCACCTTGTGTACTAGGATGTAGCATATACAAAAATACAAACTATGACATACATAGGGTGTTTTAAATATTTACCTATCAATCATAAAAGATTGATGATGGCTCCAACTAAGGTGTAAACACCTTAGCTCTTGAAAAGCAAGAAAATCTTCAAGCTTCCCTTTGAGCCCACCTTGCTCAAATAATAAGCTCACCACTAACAAGCTAGAACCACTATAATTTTGCACCAGAAAAATTAGAGCATTTTTCTTTGAGAAGTGTTTTCTTTCCTCAACTATTGAAGAAGAAAAATGAGAGAAAAACTTGGAGAATCCCCTATGCTAGTTTCGGCCATGCCCCTTCAAAAATAGGAGGAGAGAAGACTAGTCTTGGTTATGGGAAAAAGGTGTGAATTCCAAAGGCATGCCATGCCTTGGATGTTGCAAAAGTTGTCTCCCAACTTTTCACCTCCCATGCATGCAAGTCTTATTTGATTTTTAACAATTAAAAAGCCATGGACTTATTTTAATTATCTCAAACATATTTCAGACTAATTAAACATTACATGAGTTCACTCAAGTCACTAGTTGAATAATTATTTCTAATTGGGCTCTACAAAGCTCAATACTGTTTAACTAATCCAACACTTGAATTAATTTAATTATTTGGACTCTACTAGGTCCACTAGTGTTTAATTAATTCAACA
This sequence comes from Primulina tabacum, assembly GCF_025594145.1. NCBI lineage: Eukaryota > Viridiplantae > Streptophyta > Magnoliopsida > Lamiales > Gesneriaceae > Primulina > Primulina tabacum. The sequence goes on from NC_134566.1 coordinate 6,835,839, forward strand.
CTTGAATTAATTTAATTTAGTCCATAATAATGTTTATGAAAATCACAATTTTCAAATACATTATTTATTTGGCCAACTTTTAATCTAGGAACACTTCCACAAATTAAAAGTCACATTTCTCTCATAGAAGTCATACTTCTATTTTATTTATGCTTATAAACTCATTCACAAGCCGTTCAACACATTGAACAATTTTACTTCTCAACGGGATCTAGAAAGCTAGTACTTGTGTGGCCCTCAATGGTTTATTGATACAACTAGCCGTGGGTTCACATCTCCATGTGATTCGGACTAAACATGTCCTTATATGAGCATACCCCAATTGCTCCATTCTTAATTATCAACTCTTTGTTAATAAGAACGTCAGAACTCAAGTCTGATAGTACCCAACGAATCATGTTAAACGCCTAGCAGCATCGCTGACATGATTCCCTAGGTATCAAATGATAGTGCCGGCAAGAACCATTCAATTATGGTTAGCGTACAGGACGGTCCCTTCAACTCATATATCCCGACCGATTCGACAACCATTGGTTTATCGAGAGTTGTCAATGAATCGATACTATGTGTCATGTCGTAGTTGCATCGATGGTGTAATCAATGAAACCCCTTTCATAATTACCAGCATACTCTGATCAGAGATTTCAACCTACATACACATGAGAACACATAGGATATCCATACCCGAAGGTAAGCGGTGAATCCCCGAATACAATGCATCGACTCCTATATGTTTCGACAAAATACCCAACCTTGCCACCTGATAACCCCATGAGAGTCGGTAAACAAGTCAAAGTGTAATTCTAGCACATAGAGTCTCAATGTTGTCCCGGGTCATAAGGACTAATGGTGTACAACCATAAACTAGGACTTTTCCACTCGATAAGTGAGAACCACTTGGAAAGTCCTTTATGGAGTGTTGTTCAGTGCACTCTACCAGGAGCACCTATCTGCATGCTTGGACATCACAATGTCCCCTACCAATGAAACATGGTACTCACATCGCAGATACTAGTCTCGAACTCGAGCGGCCTATATCCTTCTTAGTGGTGGCTGAATCGACTAGGAACTATTTAGAATATACAGTATTCCAAATATGAGTTTCATGATACTCATCATATGAGCATCTCATATTCTTTCTACTATTTGTATATTCAAGGGCTTTCTCTATGCAACTAGCATGGGTATACAGATAAAGATGTGCCAAAATAATAATTTCAAATATTATTAAAATAAAGACTGTTCATACATAGAGTTTCATTGTGAACACTCGGCCACCACTTGGCTCGACGGGCACCTACTCTAACAATCTCCCACTTGCACTAAAGCCAACTACCCATATGCTTCAAACCCATCGATTCGCGATGCTTCTCGAACAATGGTCTAGGTAAAGGCTTAGTTAGCGGATCCGCAACATTATCTGTGGAGTCGACTTTGTCAATCATGACATCTCCTCTTTCCACGATCTCTATGAGGATGTGGTACTTTCTCAATACGTGTTTGGACTTCTGATGAGACCTTGGCTCCTTTTCTTGAGCAATGGCTCCCGTGTTGTCACAAAACACCGGGACAGGAGCAACTCCATTAGGAATGACGCCCAACTCTTGGACGAAATTCCTTATCCAAACAGCCTCCTTTGCTGCAGCTGAAGCGGCAATGTATTCTGCTTCAGTGGTGGAATCCACTGACTGTCTTGCTTGGAACTCTTCCAAGAGACAGCAGCACCATTGAGCATGAATATGAATCCAGAGGTTGACTTTGAGTCATCAATATCGCTTTGGAAGCTAGAGTCGGTATAGCCTTCCAATTTCAGATCTCCACCCCCTAGACCAAAAATAATTTATTGGTCCTTCTCAACTACTTGAGGATGTCTTTCACAGCTTTCCAGTGTGGAAAACCAGGGTTCGATTGATATCTACTCACTACACTTAGTGCGAAAGCCACGTCAGGACGTGTAGATATCATCCCATACATGATGCTACCAATCACAGATGCATAAGGAATGCTTGTCATCGCCGCTATCTCTGCATCAGTCTTGGGAGACATAGACTTGGATAGGGACACGCCATGACACATTGGTAGATGTCCTCTCTTAGACTCATCCATCGAGAACCGCTTCACGATGGTATCAATGTATGTGGATTGGGTGAGACCAAGCAATCTTCTTGATCTATCTCTATAGATCTGTATTCCCAATACAAAAGATGCTTCACCCAAGTCTTGCATCGAGAACTTACTTGCTAACCATATCTTAGTTGATTGCAACATTCCTACATCATTCCCAATGATTAGAATGTCATCAACATAAAACACCAAGAATGTCACAACACTCCCACTGACCTTCTTATACACACAGGGTTCCTCAGGATTCTTAGCAAAACCAAACTCTTTGATTGTACTGTCGAATCTGAGGTTCCAACTCCTAGATGCCTGCTTTAGACCATAAATAGATCTTTGAAGTTTGCATACCATATGCTCACTTCCGATAGATGTAAACCCTCCAGGTTTGAGACATGTAAATCTCTTCCTTAATATCTCCATTAAGAAAGGTTGTCTTGACATCCATCTGCCATATCTCATAGTCATACCATGCAGCTATGGCTAGCAAAATCCTTATGGACTTCACATTGCAACCGGAGAAAAGGTTTCCTCAAAGTCAACTCCTTGTCTTTGAGAATATCTTTTTGCCACCAATCGCGCCTTGAAGGTCAATACCTTCTCATCCGCCCCAAGTTTCCTCTTGTAAATCCCTTTACACCCTATGGGAACAATTCCCTCAGGTGGATCCATGAGATTCCACACTTGGTTCGAATGCATGGAATTTATCGCAGATTCCATAGCTTCAAGCCATTTGAATGAATCGGCATCAGATAACGCTTTCTTGAAGGTCCTTGGATCACATTCAAGGTTAGGCTCATCATGGCCTTCTTCAAGAAGCAGACCATACCTCATAGGTGGTCTCGAGACTCTCTCGGATCTTCTAGGAGCTTGTATCTCCTCTCTTGGCTCCTCGGGTGTGGGTTCTACAACTATGGGTGTCTCTCGAACCTCTTCGAGTTCTATCATCTCGCTTTTTCTATCTTATAGAAATTCCTTTTCCAAAAAGGTTGCATTCCTTGAAACAAACACATTTGTTTCTTGGGGATGATAGAAATGATATCCAACTGAATTCCTTGGATATCCCACAAAGTAACATAAAATGGATCGACAATCCAATTTATCTCCCACTACCTGCTTCACATAAGCAGGGCGTCCCCATATTCTAAGACAAGAATATTTGGGTGGCTTACCCATCCATATCTCATATGGTGTCTGCCTTTGAATGTACATTTAATGGAATATCTTTCAATTTTAAGTTATAGAGATCGTTTTCAAGTTCACCAGTACCAATCAAACATTCATTCATGTAAATGTTGCACACACCTTTGCAAAATAAACAAGAATATCCATTTTTATCAGCATATAAATGAAACAATGTTTTTCACAAAATTAGGTTCAAACAAAACATCTCATTAAATTAACTTAAAACTATTGTTCAACAATAAGTAAACATCTTCAACAGCCTTGGCAGCAACTCTTGTCCCATTGCCCATTCTTAAGAAGGTCACATCTTCCCTAAGATTTCTACTTCTTCCCATCGCCTGCAAATCATTACAGAGATGTGAGCCACATCCGGTATCCAATACCCAAGAAGTAGAGTTAATTGAAATGTTTACTTCGATATAGAACATACCGTTTCCAGAACTCTTCTGGGCCAGATATTCCTTGCAATTTCGCCTCCAATGTCCCGGCTTCTTGCAGTGATGACAAACATCACTAGTCTTGTCAGCCTTAACTGGTGTGGCTGCCACAACGGGACCCGGAGTCTGCCTCTTCAAGGGCACGTTCTTCTTGGGACGTTGGAAAGAACGCTTCTTTCTCTTCCCACGTGGATCGGTCTTTGTACCAGATGAAGAACCCACATAAAGAACCGACTTATCTTTCTTGATGGTGGACTCAAAAGTCACAAGCATGTTCACCAACTCCTCAAGGGTCGGTTCCATCTTGTTCATATTGAAATTCACCACAAAAGAATCAAACGAGCTAGGCAGTGACTAAAGCAATACGTCAGTGGTCAACTCCGAAGGCAACATCAAATCCATGCCAACGAGCTTGTCAACGAGCCCAATCATCTTTAGGCCATGCTCATGGACCGAAGCCCCATCTTGCATGCGTAAAGTGATCAGCTCCTTGACCGTAGCATGCCTAAGAGGCCGAGTCTGCTCACCAAAGAGCTCCTTGAGGTGCAAATGAATGTCAGCAGCACTCTTTGCACCCTCAAAACGCCTCTGCAGCTCATCATTCATAGAAGTCAGCATATAACACCTGGCTATCAAGTCATGGTCACACCATTCCTTGTAAGCCTGCAATTCCTCAGGAGTGCAGTCAGTCGGAGCCTTATCAGGGGCGATTCAGTCAGTGTATATGCAATCTTTTCCGAGTTCAAGACGATTTTCAGATTTCTTAGCCAAGTAAGGTAATTAGGTCCGGTTAATACGTGTTTTTCGAGTATGGCAGAAAGCGGATTGCGAATTGAAGACATTGTCAAATAGTACTGAAAAGTAAACAGATAAATGTTAATGACTATTATAAAATATTTAGTAAGATATAAAGTATGGACTTTAACTTTATAAATGTTTACTCCCACTGTTTTGACATCTTTCACTACCCTCTAGTGAAAACTGGAAATTCCTTTCCTCAGTAGGTACGCAAGGTCCAATTAGCGAATCAGGATCCCGAATAATATCAGCCAATCACAATTCCTAAAAGGTAGTTTCCAATTGCATCACAATGCAACCCTCTACGTAAACTTTTGTCTCACGTTTGATTAGGACCCAATAATATGACGTCGTTCATCTTCACGTGTCAAGCCTTACCCATCGATGTTGAATCTTAATGGACGGTCGCCATGAGTTCCCCAATAATATGAGCCGAAATCATGGGAGTTCCACGTAGTTCACATCACCATGTCAATGGATGTCACAGCTTTCCGGCACCCAGGGCCCCCCAATAATATGAGCCGAGCCCCGAGTACGGGTAGCGTTCATCATGCACCCATTGTCGATGGAAGACATGAAAATTATAAATAAATATATAATTCTCCTTTTCAAACTTGATATTAATTTTGAATCTTATTCAAAATGAGGGTTTTTAATTTTGAAAGGTCTCTTCATTAATTTTATTTAAAAGCTCGCCATATTTGATCGTATGTCTGCCGGATTCATGCAACTTTGCTATTATCATAATAATAACGCACATACTCATTATTTATAACATATCATGCATATATTATAAACAGTAAACAAAACAAGGATGATCAATCGCCCCAATAATAATGGCCCGTGTGAGCTAAACACGGGCCTAGGTCCAATCCTAGGGAAATGCATGGGATGCAAATGCAACTATTACATTAGCTTCCAATATTTACATGTCTTCGATCTTCATAATCATCATGGCCACCATCTTCCAATCTTGATCATCCACTATACTAATATTTACAAATAAATATCGATGGCAAATAGGGATACATCTCATGGGGTGGGAATGGGCCATAAACCAAGCCCACTTTATAAATTGATAATTATTACAATCATTCAACACAAAATATCCTAGCATACACCTAGCAAATTGGGCTTGGGCTTTTGATCATCCTTCATGCACAATATCATATATCATACACCATCAATTAATTATCACAATAATTAATTGATCCAATATTATATATCTTGATCGAATCACTAACCGCCACGATTATAAACTAAACTAACAAAGTATACAAACATCTTTTGTCTACTTTCAAATTAATTTATTTATAACCGAATTTCTTGTAAATCACCATTTACTATAATTATTTAAAGTCCAACTTAAAATATTTATTTCATGAGAAAATATTTGCAACTTTTGTAATTTTAAACTTAAGGGCCCAAAAACTTATTTTTCACCAAAAACATTTTGGCCCATTTAAAATTCACAAATATGTTAGCCATCCAATGGCCCAACAACTCAAGGCCCATGACACTTAGATATTTCAAAACATCTTTTGAAAACCTTAGTCGTCATCGCCGTCGCCGGAGCTCCCTCGCCGGATTCCGGCAACATGCCCAAATTTTTTTTTTTAATTTTTCGAAGGGGGCCGTTCGGGGCTGCCCGAAATGAGCAGCCCCTCGGGCAGCCCGAGCTGCTCGAAATGGGCAGCAACATGCTGCACGAAACTTGCCCCCAAAATGCCTTGATTTTGTTGCAAAAATTTCATCTCATGCGGTTAGAAATCGACCTCAATATAATATTATGTATATGCTACAAAAACTAGTACCCTTAGCTCTGATACCACTTGAAAGGAATCGATTTTAAGTGACCGAAAATGCAACGAAAGCAACAAAAATTCGGAAATCATATTTTCTAGCATGAAATTTTCGGCCACCTTGTGTACTAGGTGTAGCATATACAAAAACACAAACTATGACATAAATAGGGTGTTTTAAAGATTTACCTATCAATCTTAGCTCTTGAATGGCAAGACAATCTTCAAGCTTCCCTTTGAGCCCACCTTGCTCAAATAATAAGCTCACCACTAACAAGCTAGAACCACTCTAATTTTGCACCAGAAAAATTAGAGCATTTTTCTTTGAGAAGTGTTTTCTTTCCTCAACTATTGAAGAAGAAAAATGAGAGAAAAACTTGGAGAATCCCCTATGCAAGTTTCGGCCATGCCCCTTCAAAAATAGGAGGAGAGAAGACTAGTCTTGGTTATGGGAAAAAGGTGTGAATTCCAAAGGCATGCCATGCCTTGGATGTTGCAAAAGTTGTCTCCCAACTTTTCACCTCCCATGCATGCAAGTCTTATTTGATTTTTAACAATTAAAAAGCCATGGACTTATTTTAATTATCTCAAACATATTTCAGACTAATTAAACATTACATGAGTTCACTCAAGTCACTAGTTGAATAATTATTTCTAATTGGGCTCTACAAAGCTCAATACTGTTTAACTAATCCAACACTTGAATTAATTTAATTATTTGAACTCTACTAGGTCCACTAGTGTTTAATTAATTCAACACTTGAATTAATTTAATTTAGTCCATAATAATGTTTATGAAAATCACAATTTTCAAATACATTATTTATTTGGCCAACTTTTAATCTAGGAACACTTCCACAAATTAAAAGTCACATTTCTCTCATAGAAGTCATACTTCTATTTTATTTATGCTTATAAACTCATTCACAAGCCGTTCAACACATTGAACAATTTTACTTCTCAACGGGATCTAGAAAGCTAGTACTTGTGTGGCCCTCAATGGTTTATTGATACAACTAGCCGTGGGTTCACATCTCCATGTGATTCGGACTAAACATGTCCTTATATGAGCATACCCCAATTGCTCCATTCTTAATTATCAACTCTTTGTTAATAAGAACGTCAGAACTCAAGTCTGATAGTACCCAACGAATCATGTTAAACGCCTAGCAGCATCGCTGACATGATTCCCTAGGTATCAAATGATAGTGCCTGCAAGAACCATTCAATTATGGTTAGCGTACAGGACGGTCCCTTCAACTCATATATCCCGACCGATTCGACAACCATTGGTTTATCGAGAGTTGTCAATGAATCGATACTATGTGTCATGTCGTAGTTGCATCGATGGTGTAATCAATGAAACCCCTTTCATAATTACCAGCATACTCTGATCAGAGATTTCAACCTACATACACATGAGAACACATAGGATATCCATACCCGAAGGTAAGCGGTGAATCCCCGACTACAATGCATCGACTCCTATATGTTTCGACAAAATACCCAACCTTGCCACCTGATAACCCCATGAGAGTCGGTAAACAAGTCAAAGTGTAATTCTAGCACATAGAGTCTCAATGTTGTCCCGGGTCATAAGGACTAATGGTGTACAACCATAAACTAGGACTTTTCCACTCGATAAGTGAGAACCACTTGGAAAGTCCTTTATGGAGTGTTGTTCAGTGCACTCTACCAGGAGAACCTATCTGCATGCTTGGACATCACAATGTCCCCTACCAATGAAACATGGTACTCACATCGCAGATACTAGTCTCGAACTCGAGCGGCCTATATCCTTCTTAGTGGTGGCTGAATCGACTAGGAACTGTTTAGAATATACAGTATTCCAAATATGAGTTTCATGATACTCATCATATGAGCATCTCATATTCTTTCTACTATTTGTATATTCAAGGGCTTTCTCTATGCAACTAGCATGGGTATACAGATAAAGATGTGCCAAAATAATAATTTCAAATATTATTAAAATAAAGACTGTTCATACATAGAGTTTCATTGTGAACACTCGGCCACCACTTGGCTCGACGGGCACCTACTCTAACAATCTCCCACTTGCACTAAAGCCAACTACCCATATGCTTCAAACCCATCGATTCGCGATGCTTCTCGAACAATGGTCTAGGTAAAGGCTTAGTTAGCGGATCCGCAACATTATCTGTGGAGTCGACTTTGTCAATCATGACATCTCCTCTTTCCACGATCTCTCTGAGGATGTGGTACTTTCTCAATACGTGTTTGGACTTCTGATGAGACCTTGGCTCCTTTTCTTGAGCAATGGCTCCCGTGTTGTCACAAAACACCGGGACAGGAGCAACTCCATTAGGAATGACGCCCAACTCTTGGACGAAATTCCTTATCCAAACAGCCTCCTTTGCTGCAGCTGAAGCGGCAATGTATTCTGCTTCAGTGGTGGAATCCACTGTACTGTCTTGCTTGGAACTCTTCCAAGAGACAGCAGCACCATTGAGCATGAATATGAATCCAGAGGTTGACTTTGAGTCATCAATATCGCTTTGGAAGCTAGAGTCGGTATAGCCTTCCAATTTCAGATCTCCACCCCCTAGACCAAAAATAATTTATTGGTCCTTCTCAACTACTTGAGGATGTCTTTCACAGCTTTCCAATGTGGAAAACCAGGGTTCGATTGATATCTACTCACTACACTTAGTGCGAAAGCCACGTCAGGACGTGTAGATATCATCCCATACATGATGCTACCAATCACAGATGCATAAGGAATGCTTGTCATCGCCGCTATCTCTGCATCAGTCTTGGGAGACATAGACTTGGATAGGGACACGCCATGACACATTGGTAGATGTCCTCTCTTAGACTCATCCATCGAGAACCGCTTCACGATGGTATCAATGTATGTGGATTGGGTGAGACCAAGCAATCTTCTTGATCTATCTCTATAGATCTGTATTCCCAATACAAAAGATGCTTCACCCAAGTCTTGCATCGAGAACTTACTTGCTAACCATATCTTAGTTGATTGCAACATTCCTACATCATTCCCAATGATTAGAATGTCATCAACATAAAACACCAAGAATGTCACAACACTCCCACTGACCTTCTTATACACACAGGGTTCCTCAGGATTCTTAGCAAAACCAAACTCTTTGATTGTACTGTCGAATCTGAGGTTCCAACTCCTAGATGCCTGCTTTAGACCATAAATAGATCTTTGAAGTTTGCATACCATATGCTCACTTCCGATAGATGTAAACCCTCCAGGTTTGAGACATGTAAATCTCTTCCTTAATATCTCCATTAAGAAAGGTTGTCTTGACATCCATCTGCCATATCTCATAGTCATACCATGCAGCTATGGCTAGCAAAATCCTTATGGACTTCACATTGCAACCGGAGAAAAGGTTTCCTCAAAGTCAACTCCTTGTCTTTGAGAATATCTTTTTGCCACCAATCGCGCCTTGAAGGTCAATACCTTCTCATCCGCCCCAAGTTTCCTCTTGTAAATCCCTTTACACCCTATGGGAACAATTCCCTCAGGTGGATCCATGAGATTCCACACTTGGTTCGAATGCATGGAATTTATCGCAGATTCCATAGCTTCAAGCCATTTGAATGAATCGGCATCAGATAACGCTTTCTTGAAGGTCCTTGGATCACATTCAAGGTTAGGCTCATCATGGCCTTCTTCAAGAAGCAGACCATACCTCATAGGTGGTCTCGAGACTCTCTCGGATCTTCTAGGAGCTTGTATCTCCTCTCTTGGCTCCTCGGGTGTGGGTTCTACAACTATGGGTGTCTCTCGAACCTCTTCGAGTTCTATCATCTCGCTTTTTCTATCTTATAGAAATTCCTTTTCCAAAAAGGTTGCATTCCTTGAAACAAACACATTTGTTTCTTGGGGATGATAGAAATGATATCCAACTGAATTCCTTGGATATCCCACAAAGTAACATAAAATGGATCGACAATCCAATTTATCTCCCACTACCTGCTTCACATAAGCAGGGCGTCCCCATATTCTAAGACAAGAATATTTGGGTGGCTTACCCATCCATATCTCATATGGTGTCTGCCTTTGAATGTACATTTAATGGAATATCTTTCAATTTTAAGTTATAGAGATCGTTTTCAAGTTCACCAGTACCAATCAAACATTCATTCATGTAAATGTTGCACACACCTTTGCAAAATAAACAAGAATATCCATTTTTATCAGCATATAAATGAAACAATGTTTTTCACAAAATTAGGTTCAAACAAAACATCTCATTAAATTAACTTAAAACTATTGTTCAACAATAAGTAAACATCTTCAACAGCCTTGGCAGCAACTCTTGTCCCATTGCCCATTCTTAAGAAGGTCACATCTTCCCTAAGATTTCTACTTCTTCCCATCGCCTGCAAATCATTACAGAGATGTGAGCCACATCCGGTATCCAATACCCAAGAAGTAGAGTTAATTGAAATGTTTACTTCGATATAGAACATACCGTTTCCAGAACTCTTCTGGGCCAGATATTCCTTGCAATTTCGCCCCCAATGTCCCGGCTTCTTGCAGTGATGACAAACATCACTAGTCTTGTCAGCCTTAACTGGTGTGGCTGCCACAACGGGACCCGGAGTCTGCCTCTTCAAGGGCACGTTCTTCTTGGGACGTTGGAAAGAACGCTTCTTTCTCTTCCCACGTGGATCGGTCTTTGTACCAGATGAAGAACCCACATAAAGAACCGACTTATCTTTCTTGATGGTGGACTCAAAAGTCACAAGCATGTTCACCAACTCCTCAAGGGTCGGTTCCATCTTGTTCATATTGAAATTCACCACAAAAGAATCAAACGAGCTAGGCAGTGACTAAAGCAATACGTCAGTGGTCAACTCCGAAGGCAACATCAAATCCATGCCAACGAGCTTGTCAATGAGCCCAATCATCTTTAGGCCATGCTCATGGACCGAAGCCCCATCTTGCATGCGTAAAGTGATCAGCTCCTTGACCGTAGCATGCCTAAGAGGCCGAGTCTGCTCACCAAAGAGCTCCTTGAGGTGCAAATGAATGTCAGCAGCACTCTTTGCACCCTCAAAACGCCTCTGCAGCTCATCATTCATAGAAGTCAGCATATAACACCTGGCTATCAAGTCATGGTCACACCATTCCTTGTAAGCCTGCAATTCCTCAGGAGTGCAGTCAGTCGGAGCCTTATCAGGGGCGATTCAGTCAGTGTATATGCAATCTTTTCCGAGTTCAAGACGATTTTCAGATTTCTTAGCCAAGTAAGGTAATTAGGTCCGGTTAATACGTGTTTTTCGAGTATGGCAGAAAGCGGATTGCGAATTGAAGACATTGTCAAATAGTACTGAAAAGTAAACAGATAAATGTTAATGACTATTATAAAATATTTAGTAAGATATAAAGTATGGACTTTAACTTTATAAATGTTTACTCCCACTGTTTTGACATCTTTCACTACCCTCTAGTGAAAACTGGAAATTCCTTTCCTCAGTAGGTACGCAAGGTCCAATTAGCGAATCAGGATCCCGAATAATATCAGCCAATCACAATTCCTAAAAGGTAGTTTCCAATTGCATCACAATGCAACCCTCTACGTAAACTTTTGTCTCACGTTTGATTAGGACCCAATAATATGACGTCGTTCATCTTCACGTGTCAAGCCTTACCCATCGATGTTGAATCTTAATGGACGGTCGCCATGAGTTCCCCAATAATATGAGCCGAAATCATGGGAGTTCCACGTAGTTCACATCACCATGTCAATGGATGTCACAGCTTTCCGGCACCCAGGGCCCCCCAATAATATGAGCCGAGCCCCGAGTACGGGTAGCGTTCATCATGCACCCATTGTCGATGGAAGACATGGAAATTATAAATAAATATATAATTCTCCTTTTCAAACTTGATATTAATTTTGAATCTTATTCAAAATGAGGGTTTTTAATTTTGAAAGGTCTCTTCATTAATTTTATTTAAAAGCTCGCCATATTTGATCGTATGTCTGCCGGATTCATGCAACTTTGCTATTATCATAATAATAACGCACATACTCATTATTTATAACATATCATGCATATATTATAAACAGTAAACAAAACAAGGATGATCAATCGCCCCAATAATAATGGCCCGTGTGAGCTAAACACGGGCCTAGGTCCAATCCTAGGGAAATGCATGGGATGCAAATGCAACTATTACATTAGCTTCCAATATTTACATGTCTTCGATCTTCATAATCATCATGGCCACCATCTTCCAATCTTGATCATCCACTATACTAATATTTACAAATAAATATCGATGGCAAATAGGGATACATCTCATGGGGTGGGAATGGGCCATAAACCAAGCCCACTTTATAAATTGATAATTATTACAATCATTCAACACAAAATATCCTAGCATACACCTAGCAAATTGGGCTTGGGCTTTTGATCTTCCTTCATGCACAATATCATATATCATACACCATCAATTAATTATCACAATAATTAATTGATCCAATATTATATATCTTGATCGAATCACTAACCGCCACGATTATAAACTAAACTAACAAAGTATACAAACATCTTTTGTCTACTTTCAAATTAATTTATTTATAACCGAATTTCTTGTAAATCACCATTTACTATAATTATTTAAAGTCCAACTTAAAATATTTATTTCATGAGAAAATATTTGCAACTTTTGTAATTTTAAACTTAAGGGCCCAAAAACTTATTTTTCACCAAAAACATTTTGGCCCATTTAAAATTCACAAATATGTTAGCCATCCAATGGCCCAACAACTCAAGGCCCATGACACTTAGATATTTCAAAACATCTTTTGAAAACCTTAGTCGTCATCGCCGTCGCCGGAGCTCCCTCGCCGGATTCCGGCAACATGCCCAAATTTTTTTTTTTAATTTTTCGAAGGGGGCCGTTCGGGACTGCCCGAAATGAGCAGCCCCTCGGGCAGCCCGAGCTGCTCGAAATGGGCAGCAACATGCTGCACGAAACTTGCCCCCAAAATGCCTTGATTTTGTTGCAAAAATTTCATCTCATGCGGTTAGAAATCGACCTCAATATAATATTATGTATATGCTACAAAAACTAGTACCCTTAGCTCTGATACCACTTGAAAGGAATCGATTTTAAGTGACCGAAAATGCAACGAAAGCAACAAAAATTCGGAAATCATATTTTCTAGCATGAAATTTTCGGCCACCTTGTGTACTAGGTGTAGCATATACAAAAACACAAACTATGACATAAATAGGGTGTTTTAAAGATTTACCTATCAATCTTAGCTCTTGAATGGCAAGACAATCTTCAAGCTTCCCTTTGAGCCCACCTTGCTCAAATAATAAGCTCACCACTAACAAGCTAGAACCACTCTAATTTTGCACCAGAAAAATTAGAGCATTTTTCTTTGAGAAGTGTTTTCTTTCCTCAACTATTGAAGAAGAAAAATGAGAGAAAAACTTGGAGAATCCCCTATGCAAGTTTCGGCCATGCCCCTTCAAAAATAGGAGGAGAGAAGACTAGTCTTGGTTATGGGAAAAAGGTGTGAATTCCAAAGGCATGCCATGCCTTGGATGTTGCAAAAGTTGTCTCCCAACTTTTCACCTCCCATGCATGCAAGTCTTATTTGATTTTTAACAATTAAAAAGCCATGGACTTATTTTAATTATCTCAAACATATTTCAGACTAATTAAACATTACATGAGTTCACTCAAGTCACTAGTTGAATAATTATTTCTAATTGGGCTCTACAAAGCTCAATACTGTTTAACTAATCCAACACTTGAATTAATTTAATTATTTGGACTCTACTAGGTCCACTAGTGTTTAATTAATTCAACACTTGAATTAATTTAATTTAGTCCATAATAATGTTTATGAAAATCACAATTTTCAAATACATTATTTATTTGGCCAACTTTTAATCTAGGAACACTTCCACAAATTAAAAGTCACATTTCTCTCATAGAAGTCATACTTCTATTTTATTTATGCTTATAAACTCATTTTGTAGCCGTTCAACACATTGAACAATTTTACTTCTCAACGGGATCTAGAAAGCTAGTACTTGTGTGGCCCTCAATGGTTCATTGATACAACTAGCCGTGGGTTCACATCTCCATGTGATTCGGACTAAACATGTCCTTATATGAGCATACCCCAATTGCTCCATTCTTAATTATCAACTCTTTGATAATAAGAACGTCAGAACTCAAGTCTGATAGTACCCAACGAATCATGTTAAACGCCTAGCAGCATCGCTGACATGATTCCCTAGGTATCAAATGATAGTGCCTGCAAGAACCATTCAATTATGGTTAGCGTACAGTACGGTCCCTTCAACTCATATATCCCGACCGATTCGACGACCATTGGTTTATCGAGAGTTGTCAATGAATCGATACTATGTGTCATGTCGTAGTTGCATCGATGGTGTAATCAATGAAACCCCTTTCATAATTACCACCATATTTTGATCAGAGATTTCGACCTATATACACATGAGAACACATAGGATATCCATACCCGAAGGTAAGCGGTGAATCCCCGACTACAATGCATCGACTCCTATATGTTTCGACAAAATACCCAACCTTGCCACCTGTTGACCCCATGAGAGACGGTAAACAAGTCAAAGTGTAATTCTAGCACATAGAGTCTCAATGTTGTCCCGGGTCATAAGGACTAATGGTGTACAACCATAAACTAGGACTTTTCCACTCGATAAGTGAGAACCACTTGGAAAGTGTGGGTTTGGGATTTATTATCAATTAAATTAAACAGGGTCTAAAAATTTTTCTTTTAAAACACAAGTGCGGAGCGTAATGGAATGTAACTAATATACATCTCAGTATATAAGTACGATAATGTACAACAATTATTCAAACTAGTCTAAGGTTCAACCACTAAATTTCAAGTATTAAACCAAGTCTACAATAAGTCCGGAATCACCACTCTAACTTATCTTCTCTCCTCATCTTCTTGACCTCGATCCTGTCCCACCTGTTGTCATGCACACATACAAAACAAGACAACAGCCGGATACTCCGGTGAGAATAAATCCCAGTATAAAACATGTATACATGCATGTCATGCAGTTTAATACAAATCATAACACATAATCAGTAATTATGACACATTAGTGAATACAGATAAAACAATCTGACTCTTACTCTTTAACTCGACTCGTATCTAAGTCTAGGGATCCCGGTGTGAATAAGATGTAACAGGTCTCCCACCTACTCTCCCAATCGGGGTGGCGTTACATCTTATTCCTAAACTTCGGTCTGGTCTGTATCGAAATCTGCAATCGGAGTGAATCTGATCCGAAGCATCGATATCACCGAACGTTTAGAAAATTGACGTATCTACCAATGACACTCCTATCTCAGTACATATATATAAATCAATATAAAGTACAAACAGAACAAGTATGTGATTTTGTTGGGAAACTCAAATTGAATCTCATTTGAGTTGTGTCTTCCCCAAACAAAACATGAATTATACCTTTCGTCGTACAGTCTTTATCGTGATCGAAGTCTCGATGTCGAATCTGTCAATATCAAATCTGAAATGGCAATGTTGAGATGCATTCTATCAATCTCTATTCAATTCAACACATCTACGAATCAATGATCAATCTTGACGGTATAACGGCGTAATCTTTCGATACCGATCAACTCAAACAATAAGAATCTCAACATATATCAACAAACCATAATCCTCAATTCATAACCAACATAATATACTCGTTAGCATCTCAGAATCAGTAGAAATCGGAATATGTATATGCTGGAAATTGAGAACAATCATATACGATATCATTTCTTCAATCCGTTTACGTTTCTACGATGTACAAAATCTCAAGAACACATATCTCTACTCAAATCATCATTCCTCCAACATATAGATTTCAAAACATGCTGGAAATGAACAATACTTACATCCCCTTGTAGCACTTGATGATAGGAGCAATAATCTATGTTTGGATTGAAGTTGGGATGGTTAAATCTTGAGTAATCACAATTCAAAGATGGAATGAAGCTTGAGGGAATTTGCTGAACTTGCTCTCCCTTTCTCTCTGTTCTTAGGCTAGCAAAGAAGGAAATGAAGATACATACACCTTATATGCATGGCCAGGACAAGTGTTATTATTTTTCAATGAACACGTTGCACCGCGGGTGCGGTGGCTTCTTGACCGCAGGTGCGGTCTGCTCTCGGCAGCCCTATCCAAAATGCAGAGCCATCGACCGCGGGGGCGCTCTGGTTTACACCGCGGGTGCGCTGCCTCTGGGACCGCGGGTGGGGTGCGGTGTTGTTACTGTAATTCTATTCAACTTTCTGTCCATGCACTGCGGGTGCAGTCCTTTTTTAGGCGCGGGTGCGCTCATGCTACTGTAATTCTTCCACAATTCATGAGCTCAACCGCGGGTGCGGTCCTTTCCTAACCGCGGGTGTGGTCTATATCTCATGCAACACTTCATAGTCTGATTTAGTGCCTCTCATTACATGTCATGCATACTCATATCTTCCGAATATCACATCAATGAAGACTAATAAATCTCAAGCCTTACATTTCTCCCCCTCTAAGAAATGATTTCGTCCTCGAAATCGCAAACAATCTATCAAATCATATATGAAAAGCACTATAATTAAAATTGAAGACATACTCACATCATGTAAATAACTCGGGATATCTCTGTCTCATATATTCTTCTGTCTCCCAAGTCGCTTCTTCGATGCCACGACGACTCCACTGAACTTTCACAAGTGGAATAGTCTTCGTTCTGAGCTGTTTTTCTTTCCGCTCAAGAATCTGTATCGGTTGTTCAACATAACTCAAAGTCTGATCAAGCTCGACTTCGTCAGGCTGAATGACATGAGAAGCATCAGGCATATATCTACGCAGCATCGATACATGAATTACATCATGTATTTCAGATAGAGAAGGAGGAAGAGCAATTCAATATGCTCGATCGCCAATCTTTTCAAGAATTTCGTACGGACCGATGTATCTAGGAGACAACTTTCCGCGTTTGCCAAATCTGACAATGCCTCGGAAAGGAGAAATCTTCAAAAACACTCTGTCTCCTTGCTCAAATACTAACGGTCTACGTCTGATATTGGCATACTTCGCTTGTCTATTTTGTGCCGTCTTCATTCTCTTCTGAATGATCTTCACTTTCTCAGTCATTTCACGTATCATATCAGGTCCAAGTTCTGGTACCTCAGATACATCATCCCAGTACAACGGAGATCTGCACTTCTTGCCATATAATGCCTCAAACGGAGCCATCTCAATGCTCGTTTGATAGCTGTTGTTGTACGAAAATTCACACAAAGGTATTGAATCTTGCCAACTAGTGCCGAAATCTAGCACTACAGCTCGCAACATGTCCTCTAAATTCTGGATAGTCCGCTCTGACTGTCCGTCCGTCTGGGGATGGTATGCAGTGCTCATGTGCAATGTCGTACCTAAAGCATACTGTAGACTGTGCCAGAAATGAGAAGTGAATCGTGGATCACGATCTGATACGATCGACTTTGGCACACCATGCAATCTGACTACCTCACTGATATATATCTCAGCCATCTGATCATGTCGGTATGTCATTCTGTACGGAATAAAACATGCTAATTTGGTCAATCTGTCAATAATGACCCAAATCGCATCACAGCCCCGGGATGATCGAGGTAATTTCGTCACGAAATCCATGGAAATGTGATCCCATTTTCATTCAGGAATAGACAAACTCTGAAGTAGACCTCCGGGCTTTTTTCTCTCGGCCTTTACCTGCTGGAAATTCAAGCACTTTGACACAAATTCGACAATGTCTGCCTTCATCTGTTTCCACCAGAACTGTGACTTCAAATCATTGTACATCTTTCTGCCACCAGGATGAATACTAAACCGACTACAGTGCGCTTCTGACATAATCTGTTGTTTCAATTCTGGAACATCTGGCACTACAATACGGTTATTCACATACAGAACATAATCATGTACCTGATACTCTGACTGATGCCTTGATATGACCATATCAATAGACTTCTGCACATTCTGATAAGTTCTTTGGGCTTCCTTGATTCTCATAATCAAATCTGGCTCAACTTGAATCGTAGCAAGTTGTAGCGGTCTACTATATGTATCAAATGCTAAACCAGACAAACAGCGATCTTTAACTAAATTTGAAACACCTATCGTCGATAAGGATAGGGCACATACCTTTCGACTCAAGGCATCCGCTGCTGCATTTGACTTCCCTGGATAGTACTTGATCTCGCAATTAAAATCTTTCAACAAATCGAGCCATCTACGCTGTCTCATATTCAATTCTGATTGAGAAAACAGATACTTCAGGCTCTTGTGATCAGAGTAGATCTCAAATTTCTCGCCATAAAGATAGTGACGCCAGATCTTCAATGCAAAAACAATAGCCGCCAA
This sequence comes from Primulina tabacum, assembly GCF_025594145.1. NCBI lineage: Eukaryota > Viridiplantae > Streptophyta > Magnoliopsida > Lamiales > Gesneriaceae > Primulina > Primulina tabacum. The sequence goes on from NC_134566.1 coordinate 6,854,641, forward strand.
TTCAAGATCATGAATTGGATATCGGGTATCGTGTGGCTTCAGCTGTCTAGAGGCATATGCGATCACATGTCTTCGCTGCATAAGAACACATCCTAACCCTCTGTGAGATGCATCACAATACACAACGAAATCACCAGTACCTGAAGGAATCATCAAGACAGGTGCAATGGTCAGCCTCTTCTTCAACTCTATGAAGCTAGACTCACAATCCTCAGACCACACAAACGGTGCATCCTTCTGTGTCATCTGGGTAATCGGCTTCGCAATGCTGGAGAAATCTTTAATGAATCGTCGATAGTACCCTGCCAGACCCATGAAACTGCGTATCTCTGGCACAGAATTCGGTCTCGGCCAACTGATCACAGCTTCAACTTTACTCGGATCTACAGAAATACCGTCTACAGATATGATATGACCTAAGAAGACAACTTGTCTCAGCCAAAACTCACACTTCGACAGTTTAGCAAATAATCTTTCATTTCTCAACGTTTGCAACACAATTCTCAAATGATCGGCATGCTCAGTCATACTCTTGGAATACACCAAAATATCATCGATAAAAACAATCACAAACTCATCTAAATACCTCTGAAAGACACGGTTCATCAACCCCATAAACACCGCTGGAGCATTCGCTAAACCAAAAGGCATGACAACAAAATCATAATGTCCATACCTGGTTCGGAATGTTGTCTTCGGTATATCAACATCTCTAACTCTTAGCTGGTGATATCCAGATCTCAGATCGATCTTGGAATAAACAGAGGATCCCTGCAACTGATCAAATAAATCATCGATACGAGGCAATGGATATTTGTTCTTTACCGTCGCCTTGTTCAGTTGCCGGTAGTCGATACACAATCTCATTGAACCGTCTTTCTTTCGTACAAAAAGTACTGGAGCGCCCCAAGGAGACACACTCGGTCTAATGTATCCCTTGGTCAGAAGATCTTCTAACTGTGCTTTCAATTCTTTCAACTCTATCGGCGCCATCCTATACGGAGCTCGAGATATAGGAACAGTACCTGGCACAAGATCTATGCTGAAATCTATCTCTCGGGCTGGGGGTAACCCTGGGATATCGTCAGGAAATACATCTGCAAATTCCCGTACTACTGGCAAATCTGCCAATTCCGGGCTCGATTTCTGTAGATCTACAGAATAAACAAGAAACCCCTCTGCTACTTTCTGCAATAATCTAATCATAGTCAGAGCAGACACTAAGGGAATCCGAGATCTGGAACCCTTACCGTAGAATTTCCATTCGTCAGCCATCTCTGGTCTGAACTTGACAATCTTCTGGAAACAATCTATAGTGGCTCTGTACTTGGTTAACATGTCAATCCCAACAATACAATCAAAATCAGATAGACCAAGTACAACACAATCTAGCTCAATCTCGTGACTTTCAAACTGTAGCTTACAATGTCTACCTGAAGTCACAGATATCAAACCACTTCCCAACGGAGAAGAAATAGACACTACAGTAGACAATGACTCGACGGGCAATGCATGTATCAATGCAAAACGTTCTGATATGAATGTATGTGATGCACCTGTATCTATCAATACATAGGCAGGATAACCACAAAGAAAACAGTTACCTGCAATCACATCATCTGGTGCATCTTGGGCCTGCTCCTCCATCAATGCAAACATCTGAGCCTGTTGTCTGGGAGGTTGGCTCACTGTCTGGCCACCTCTTGCTCTAGGCTGGGACTGTGTATGAGTGGGCTGGAAGGAATGGACAGAAGAAGCTTGCCTCTCAGGCTGAGTCACTGATGCAGATGACCCTGCACCCTGAAATCTCTGTGCACCTCACTGTGGACAGACTTTGGCGAAATGTCCCTGTTGCCTACATATGTTACATCTGACCATCACTCCTTGACACTACTCTGTGGCATGTCGTCCTCCACAAGAACGGCAGTATACACCTGCATACTCTGCACTCTAACCAGGACCTCCCTGTCGGGGTCCACTGGAGCTCGACGAACTGCTCCCTGATCTCTTGAACTGTTTGCCTTTAGCTTTCAAAGAATCTTTCTTGCTACTACTACTGCTTCCACTATCAAATCGAGGAGGAGGTGGTGGAAACTGTGCGGCGGGCTGTGGCTGTCTCTGACTCTGAGCACTATAGGAAGCTCCTCGCTGTCTAATCAAGCCAGCCTCTGCTCCTTTCGCTCTGTTCAGTGCATCAGAAAAGGTATTGGGTCGTCCCGTGTTCACCAAAGTAAAAATATCAGGGTTTAAACAATTGATCGGCGACCGCTTCATCATTTCCTGCCACGTGTGGCGCAAATCGAAGCAAGGAAGAAAACTTGGCAACATACTCTTCTATGTTCCACTGCCCCTGTCTCAAGTTGGCAAATTCTGCCCCTTTGTCTTTTCGATAGGAGACTGGAAAGAAACGTTGATAAAATTCATCCTTGAATACCTTCCAAGTAATATCAATACCTCTATGCTCCAATGCTCGTTTCGTGGTAAGCCACCAACTCTTGGACACTTCTTGTAACTGATGCCCAATCAACTTCACTCTCCGTTCATCTGTATAGGCAAGAGATTCAAACAGCATCTCTATATCGTCTAGCCAGCTCTCACAATCCACTGCAGTCTCCATGCCCTTCTAGATAGGTGGATGGAATGACTGAAACCTCTTTATTAACGTCTCCATAGGTGTCGCAGTAACATCCATCTGAGTACCTGACGTACTACCTTGTTCTGGAACTTGACCTGCAGCTGGTTGTGGTATTCTTCTAGGCGGCATATCTGATTATCAAAAGATTAGTACACAATCTATACAATCTGTCTCAGCCCTCCCCTGATCATATACCTCTGATCCAGAATCGGTTCTGATTCAGTCTTTACCAGTACATGATGTAAGTCAATTCAGATAACAATACAACATGTAATAGGGAAAGCAATAAATCATGCTAGCACATCAAAAGCAAGGAAGAAGACTCGATCTACCCCGCTCATTCTATTCTATCTCAGTCTACAGAACCTACTGCTCTGATACCAGCTGTTGTGGGGACCCGGACGCTAATCATCTTCTTAATCATCTTTGGGATTTAATTATCAATTAAATTAAACCGGGTCTAAAAATTTTTCTTTTAAAACACAAGTGCGGATGGTAATGGAATGTAAATAATATACATCTCAGTATATAAGTACAATAATGTACAACAATTATTCAAACTAGTCTAAGGTTCAACCACTAAATTTCAAGTATTAAACCAAGTCTACAATAAGTCCGAAATCACCACTCTAACTCATCTTCTCTCCTCATCTTCTTGACCCCGATCCTGTCCCACCTGTTGTCATGCACACATACAAAACAAAACAACAGCCGGATACTCCTGTGAGAATAAATCCCAGTATAAAACATGTATACATGCATGTCATGCAGTTTAATACATATCATAACACATAATCAGTAATTATGACACATTAGTGAATACAGATAAAACAATCTGACTCTTACACTTTAACTCGACTCGTATCTAACATTAATTCAATTGTATATAAACAGGCACAAGGTCTTTATTTATTTTATCTCTACAAACATAATATACATGTCTTGTCCAGTACATATTCAACAAACTAGTATTCAAATACAGTACATGACAAAAGTACAAACTACTAGTACATCTGCTAAGCCCGTGATCACCACGCTATATCCATCTCTCATTTCTGTTGCGACCCAGATCCTGCCTTACCTGTTGTTATGCACACATACAGACACAACAACAGTCGGAAATGCCGGTGAGAATAAGTCCCAGTATAAAACATGTATACATGCATGTCATGCAGTTTAATATAAATCATAACACATAATCAGTAATTATGACACATTAGTGAATACAGATAAAACAATCTGACTTTTACTCTTTAACTCGACTCGTATCTAATCTAGGGATCCCGGTGTGAATAAGATGTAACAGGTCTCCCACCTACTCTCCCAATCGTGGTGGCGTTACATCTTATTCCTAAACTTAGATCTGGTCTTTATCGAAATCTACAATCGGAGTGAATCTGATCCGAAGCATCGATATCACCGAATGTTTAGAAAATTGGCGTATCTACCAATGACACTCCTATTACAATACATATATATAAATCAATATAAAGGACAAACAGAACAAGTATGTGATTTTGTTGGGAAACTCAAATTGAATTTCATTTGAGCTATGTCTTCCCCAAACAAAACATGAATTATATCTTTCGTCGTACAGTCTTTATCGTGATCGAAGCCTCGATGTCGAATCTGTCAATATCAAATCTAAAATGGCAATGTTGAGATGCATTCTATCAATCTCTATTCAATTCAACACATCTACGAATCAATGATCAATATTGACGGTATAACGGCGTAATCTTTCGATACCGATCAACTCAAACAATAAGAATCTCAACATATATCAACAAACCATAATCCTCAATTCATAACCAACATAATATATTCGTAAGCATCTCAGAATCTGTAGAAATCAGAATATGTATATGATGGAAATTGAGAACAATCATATACAATATCATTTCTTCAATCCGTTTACGTTTCTACGATGTACAAAATCTCAAGAACATATATCTCTACTCAAATCATCATTCCTCCAACATATAGATTTCAAAACATGCTGGAAATGAACAATACTTACATCCCCTTGTAGCACTTGATGAGAGGAGCAATAATCTATGTTTGGAATGAAGTTGGGATGGTTAAATCTTGAGTAATCACAATTCAAAGATGGAATGAAGCTTAAGGGAATTTGCTGAACATGCTCTCCCTTTCTCTCGGTTCTTAGGCTAGCAAAGAAGGAAATGAAGACACATACTGAGAAGGCCCTCGAACTACTTGCTTGAAAATTTGCGGAAAATTAAAAATTTTCTTTTTAAAAGAACTTAAATGGCCTCATTCATAATATCACTGGTGAATCAAGTTCAATATTTCAAAATATTGCAGCGGAAGAAAATCAAAGTTTGCCAAAAATCACAATTTAAAAAATCCAACAACTGATAAAAATTGTTTGCGAAGAAAATAACAACTGCTGCTCTGAGGTCCTCGGGTGCCACTACTGCCGACCCAAGCTGGCTCACTGGTCCCCGCCCTCGGCCCTGGCCTCATCAGTACCTACAACAATCAAGTCTAGTGAGCCTAAAGACTCAGCATGCATAAATCGCAGGTAACGAGTAAAAATCTGAATTTAAAATATGCATGAGATAAAATATCCTGTCCTGAGGCATACTGAAAATAATCTGTACTGAGCAATTATAATACGTGCATAACTGAACTGGAAATCACTGTAAAAATATTTGCTCCTTGGAGCCTGTACTGAAATAACTGATAAAATTTTCTGTTGAGATTATGTTTTACGCCTGTGGCCACTGCACTAAGCTGAACTGATCGGTAACTGGCTACCGGGGAGGCTGAAACTGATCTGAGCTGGCCGGTCACTGGCGACCGGGTGGTACCATACTGAACTGATCGGTCACTGGCGACCGTATAAAATAACACTCCCACATAGTGAATGAACCACAAGCCATATCGCATAAATCTCAAAAATAATCATTTTCTGTTTAATGCACGTAAAATAATTAACTGGCGTAATGAAAATTCCTGTAATTTTACCAACTGGATTGGATTGGATCGTTCCCAGGCTCGCTGCAACCTAACTGTGCTATGAAAAATATGCAATAGCTTAAACTTAACCAACTATGCAATTTACGTTCAAAAGATGCGACTATGACGCCTAATGACTTCGCATTTAATCATGACTCCGAGCCAACCTGAACCGACACTGAACTGACGTATAGTCATGATTAAAATACGCTGAAAAATCATAAAATAATGCTCCTAAAATGATAGGGTCGAAATCTAGGTGAAATGGAGGCCAAAACACGAAACGCTCTTTCGAGAGTCAATTTGGCACATTGCACCGTAAATTCTCGTACGACCTCAAAAATGATCCAAATGACGAACGGTCGAAAACATGACCTTCCCAACTCAATGAGGCACTGTCCAGTCCAAGGCCATGGGCTAAAAGCCAACCAAGAACTCAAACGACGCTTCTGAACAGCAGCACACTTGCTGTCAAAAATACAGCAGCTGCGCACTTGTTTTTCCTTGTGTCGTTTTCGAGGCTACCGGCCATTGGGGCGTGAACCACCGACCAGAGACTCTTACCAACATCCCAAGGAATGATTTGAACCATGGCTAAGGGCCCTAGGCCAGCCACAATCCGCATCACACCAAATCTTAACCGAAGGGTCCAACCGAGAGCAACGTGCATGCGTGTGTAGTGTTTATGCTATGATCGATGTCTTGCGTCGTTCCAGTGGCCATTTGATTGACCATGGCACGATCTAGACATCTAGGAGCATGATATGAACCGTGGCTAAGGGCCATAGGCCAACCAAGATCCACACCAAGCCACAAAAGAAACGAACCATATGCTGAAAAATGGAAGGGCCGAATGGGGAAAGGGGCTGTTCTTGTTGATTATTTAAAAACCGATGAGCCATGGACCAAGCCACCAAAAGGGCAACTTAGTCACGTCTTAGACATGCTAGGGAAGTGATCCAACCATGGCTAAAGGCCCTTGGGGCAGCCAAGATCAGATCCACAACCCTTGACACAAAACTGAAATTTTTCGAACAACATTTCTGCACTTATGGGGAACTTGCTGTCATTCTGAATTTCCAGCAAGCATGGGGCTGGTTTGAATGGACCAACATGGTCCTAATGCATCCTACTACATGTATACAAGCCGCCTTGGGAGCCTGGAGTCGATCCAATACCTGAAACCATCAAAACTCAGAAAAACGTGAAGCTTGCCAATAAATTCGAAAATTCTGCATGTGAGGTTTCAAAATGTTTTGACATGGATCTCGATTTTTACTTGAATAAACATGATCATGTACTGAAAAATAAATGATAATATGACTTGATTGAGGTTTGAAAGAAATCTAGACATGCCTGGTTTCGTTTTGAAAGAAAACGAACGAAACAACGACGACGCGGCACGGAGGAGGTGGAGCGCTTCTCTTGCTCTTTCTAGTTCTCGATTTTTTTCTTGCCTTCCCTCTAGCTAAGACTCACGATTTTTACACTGAAAATGGATCTGAATGGTGAGGTATTTCGGTGGAGAGGGAGAGGGATTGAGTGGTTATGAAGGTGAGGAGAAGGGTGCACAAAAATAGGATCATATCAAGACCAAGTCCACTCCCCTTTTGAATTTGAATTTTGAATTGATATCAAATGAGTTGGTGGATGCTTCTAGGAGGTGGTGGCCGAAATTTTGCTTATTTTCTAGTCTAGGATATGTCCATTAATTAATTAAATTGTGCTCCCAAAAATCCTAGAATTATCCTACAACTTACATGCAAAGAAATGGTCAAAAGGTTGATGAGTTGGCAATTAAATTGTCTAGCAACTATGGGGGCCGAAAATTGCAATAAAATGAAGGGGAAATATTGTTATCTAGTCAACTAATAATCCTTGAAAGCCTTACTAATCCTTTAATTAATTTAGTGAGCTAACCCATTAATTTAATAACTTAAATGAGTTCATTTCTTAATCACCTCAAATAATTAAATTAAAATCCTCAACTAACTTAAATAATTCCTTAAACTTCTTTTTAACTTAAATGAACTTACTTGCTAGCTAAATTAACTTCTGGAAATATTTCTCAAATCTTAAATTCTATCTCAAAACTCCAACTCCAGTCCGGCCTCACTGAAATAACTGAAATGCTAAAAATCAAACTGCTGAACTGAAATAATAAATAATTAACTTCAAACAAATGCATTTAAAATAATCATGCAATGAAGTCAATTAAATTTAAAAATCTAGAATTATGCATGGCTTATACGTCTACTGACTTACGGGTTCTACAATCCTTCCCCCCTTAAATAAATTTCGTCCTCGAAATTAGAACTCACCGAATAACTCAGGGTATCGACTTCTCATCTCCGGCTCAGACTCCCACGTAGCTTCCTCCTCTGAATGGTTGAGCCATTTGACTTTGACTCGCTTAACCAACTTGTTCCGAAGTTTCTTCTCCTGTCTGTCTAAGATCTGCACGGGTCTCTCCTCATAAGATAAGTTCGGAGTAAGCTGCAACGGCTCGAAATTCAGCACATGCGAAGGATTTGCCATATACTTCCTCAGCATGGAGACGTGAAAGACATTGTGTACTCCGGCCAGATTTGGCGGAAGAGCCACACGATAAGCAAGCATCCCAACTCTGTCAAGGATCTCAAACGGTCCAATGAATCTCGGACTGAGCTTCCCTTTCTTCCCAAATCTCATGACACCCTTCATAGGTGCCACTTTCACGAAGACATGATCGCCCACTGCAAACTCTAACTCTCTCCTCCGCTGATCGGCATAACTCTTCTGTCGGCTCTGAGCAGTCCTCATCCTATCACGGATCTTGACTACTACACCAGCTGCCTGCTGAACAATCTCTGGACCCAACTCTGCTCTCTCTCCTACTTCATCCCAATGAACAGGAGATCTACACTTGCGACCATACAGCGCTTCATACGGAGCCATACCTATGGACGACTGGAAACTGTTGTTATAGGTGAACTCTACCAATGGTAAGTTCGACTCCCAACTCCCAGAGAAATCAATGACGCAAGCACGGAGAAGATCATCTAAGATCTGAATAACTCGCTCTGACTGTCCATCTGTCTGCGGATGGAAAGCTGTGCTAAACAGCAACTTCGTACCCATAGTCGATTGCAAACTCTTCCAAAACGAGGAAGTGAATCTGGGATCTCTGTCGGATACGATAGAAACTGGAATACCGTGGAGTCGGACTATCTCTCGGATATACAGCTCTGCATACTGAACCATGGTGAAAGTCGTCTTAATAGGCAAGAAGTGCGCTGATTTGGTAAGACGATCTACAATCACCCAGATAGCATTCGATCCTCTGGCTGACCTCGGCAATCCGGTCACAAAGTCCATGGTAATGTTCTCCCACTTCCACTCGGGAATAGGAAGAGGCTTGAGCAAACCTGCTGGTCTCTGATGCTCGGCCTTCACTAACTGGCAAGTCAGGCACTCGGATACAAAACGCCTGATGTCCTTCTTCATTCCTGGCCACCAATACAATAGCTGCAGATCTTTGTACATCTTCGTACTCCCAGGGTGAATGGAGTACGGGGATGTATGGGCCTCTGATAAGATGTCTGCTCGGATAGAATCACTGCTAGGAACCCATATCCTATCTCGGTATCTCACAATACCGTCGCTGACTGTATACAAAATACTGCCCTTAGCTTCATCTCTCTTCTTCCACTGTGCCAACTGCTCATCTGCTGCCTGACCGCTGCGAATACGGTCAATAAGAGAGGACTGGATAGTCAAGGTAGATAAACGAGGAACTCTACCTCGAGGGTAAGTCTCAAGATCAAACCTCTGCATCTCGATCTGAAGAGGTTTCTGCATCGTCAAATGAGCCATCACTGCGACTTTCCTGCTCAAAGCATCCGCAACTACATTAGCTTTACCCGGGTGGTAGCTAATGTCACAATCGTAGTCTTTCACAAGCTCCAACCAACGTCTCTGACGCATGTTCAGCTCCTTCTGCGTAAAGAAATACTTGAGGCTCTTATGGTCGGTAAAGATCTGGCACTTCTCCCCATACAGATAGTGCCTCCAAATCTTCAAAGCAAAAACTACGGCCGCTAACTCCAGATCATGGGTGGGGTAGTTCTTCTCGTGGATTTTCAGCTGTCGAGAAGCATACGCTATCACTCTCCCATGCTGCATCAAAACTGCACCTAAACCAAGCTTCGAAGCATCGGTATAAAGGACAAACTCGCCGGATCCTGACGGTACAGCCAAAACGGGTGCTGAGATAAGAGCTTGCTTCAAGGTATCGAAGCTCTTCTGACACTCCTCGCTCCACACAAACTTCACATTTTTCTTGGTCAGTGCTGTGAGTGGAACGGCAATGGAGGAGAATCCCTGGATGAATTTCCTGTAATATCCTGCTAGCCCAAGGAAACTGCGGATCTCGGATGCATTCTGAGGCACAACCCAATCTCTGACTGCTGCAACTTTCGCCGGGTCTACCTCAATGCCACTGCTAGAAACAATGTGGCCCAAGAACGCCACCTTCTCTAACCAGAATTCGCACTTACTGAACTTTGCGAATAGTTTATGTTTCTGCAATGTCTGCAACACTATGGTCAGATGCCTGCTGTGCTCCTCCCGATTCTTGGAGTAGACAAGAATGTCATCTATGAACACTATCACAAACTGGTCGAGGTACGGCTGAAATACGCGATTCATTAGATCCATGAAGATTGCTGGCGCATTCGTCAGACCGAACGGCATCACTAGGAACTCGTAGTGACCATAACGAGTCCTGAAAGCTGTCTTCGAGACATCAGCATCTCTCACCCTCAACTGGTGATAACCGGAACGCAGATCTATCTTGGAGAAAATCGAAGCTCCCTGCAACTGGTCAAACAGATCCTCAATCCTCGGCAGTGGGTATTTATTCTTCACTGTAACCCTGTTCAACTCCCGGTAGTCAATGCAAAGCCTCATCGAGCCATCCTTCTTTTTCACGAATAAGACTGGCGCGCCCCATGGAGAAAAGCTCGGGCGAATGAAATCCTTGTCAAGAAGTTCTTGGATCTGCTTCTTAAGCTCTGCCATCTCTGTCGGTGCTAGACGGTACGGTGCTTTGGATATCGGAGTCGTTCCTGGCATAAGCTCAACGGAAAACTCCACCTCTCTCTCTGGTGGCATACCAGAGACGTCTTCGGGAGAAACGTCTAAGAAATCTCTAACAATCGGAACATCTGAGGCTGACTGGCTGGGTTCCTCGGGGACAGATAAAAAGGTTGCTAGAAATGCCCGACACCCTCTATGCATGAGCTTCCTAGCCTGAACATAAGGAATAATGCGCGGTAAGGAAAAGTACCTGTCCGGCTCAAATAAGAACTGCTCCATTCCAGGCGGTCGGACAAGAACGGATCTCCGCTGGAAGTCTATCAACACTCTGTTCCTCAATAGCCAGTCCATCCCTAGGATGATGTCAAATTCCGGCATCGGTAGCACAATCAGATCCGCATAAACAAGATTACCGTGCAACTCAAGGTCTATATCTCGGATAACATTGGTAGCTGCCATCTCCTCTCCTGACGGCAACACTACTGAAAAGGCTGTATCTAGCCCAATGGTCTGGATCTTGAGAAAGTTTGCAAAGACCTCCGAAATAAATGAGTGAGTGGCCCCTGAATCTATCAAGGCCTTGGTAGCGGAACCAGATATAAAAATTCTCCCTGAAAGAGCGGAGCTCTAAGTTGAATCCCACTACAAGATCTAAACTTATAAACATGCAAAGGTCTAGGTTCCTCTAGCTTAATTTCCCCGAAATAAATCTGAGTAGAGCATGCAATCCTATAACAGTTCTAAGTTCAAAATCTAAATCCCGATTCCCAAAACGCGGAAATTCAAAGAATAACTTAAAGTTTGAAGGTACCTGTCAACAACATAGTCTCCGGGTTGGCTTCCGCGGCATGGAGAGCAAAGACTCTGCCTTGGGTAGGCAGATTCCTCTGAGGGCACTGCAGCAACATGTGGTCTGGACTGCCACACTTAAAACACTTTCCTGAGCCAGCCATACATGCTCCAGGATGGCGACGTGAGCACCTGGGACAGACTGGGTGCTCCTGAGTCCTCGGGGCTGGGCGTCCCCGCTGCTGCTGTTGCTGCTGCTGCTGGCCTCTGTTCCTGGGCGGTCCATGAAAAGACCTCTTATTCTGCTGCTGATGCTGAAGAGGAGGAGGGCGGTGCGGTGCCTGGACTGGGCGCTTGCCCTGGCGATCCCTCTCGATATCCCGCAGATCCTGCTCTGCGGCTAGGGCCTTGGAGACGGCAACCTCATAAGTAGCAGGGTCAGATACCCTAACATCCCGGCGCAATATCGGCCGTAAACCCACCAGGAAGTGCATTAGCTTGGCTTTGGCATCATTCGCTATCAGGGGCACAAAGTGACAGCCCCTCTCGAACTTACGGATAAACTCCGTAACCGACATATCCCCCTGTCTCAGGCTCATGAACTCGGTGGTCAGCCTGGTGCGAACCTCCTCGGCAAAATACTTGGAGTAGAAAACCTCCGTAAAACGGGTCCAAGAAAGTGTAGCCAATGTAAGGGCTACCGAAGCTCCTTCCCACCATAAGCGGGCGTCTCCAGTGAACAAGTAGGTGGCACATCGGACTCGGTCTGCGTCCCCCAGCTCCATAAAATCGAAGATAACCTCGAGGGATTTGATCCATCCCTCGGCAACCATGGGGTCAGATGCCCCAGAGAATTCCTTCGGGCGCATCTTCATGAATCGCTCATACACTGCCTCGGGCCCTGTCGGCCTGGCTGCGGCTGCGGCTACGGCTGCGGCATTGCCCCCCGCAAACTGTGCGAAGAACTGTGCCATCCCAGCTAACATCTGGGCACTCATGTCCTGTAGGGGCGGTGGAGGAGGTGGTAGGTCTCCCTCTGGTCTACGCTCCTCCCTGTCCTCTCGGCGAGGCTCCTCCTCTCTGTTGCGCTCTAAGATGCGTCTAGGGGGCATACTGTTCCAACATAACCCATACGTAACTAACATGCATAATTCCGTAATTTATTTTAAATGAACTCTGAAATACTGAAAATCTGGAAGCATGCTGACAAAATAATTCATGCTATAACTGAAATGCTGAACAAAATGCTGAACTGAAAAAAAAACTTACAGACCAAAGGCGTGGCTTCGTGAGCTTCTCGCGGTCAGTAGTAGTGAAACCCTATACAGAACCACCGCTCTGATACCAACTGAGAAGGCCCTCGAACTACTTGCTTGAAAATTTGCGGAAAATTAAAAATTTTCTTTTTAAAAGAACTTAAATGGCCTCATTCATAATATCACTGGTGAATCAAGTTCAATATTTCAAAATATTGCAGCGGAAGAAAATCAAAGTTTGCCAAAAATCACAATTTAAAAAATCCAACAACTGATAAAAATTGTTTGCGAAGAAAATAACAACTGCTGCTCTGAGGTCCTCGGGTGCCACTACTGCCGACCCAAGCTGGCTCACTGGTCCCCGCCCTCGGCCCTGGCCTCATCAGTACCTACAACAATCAAGTCTAGTGAGCCTAAAGACTCAGCATGCATAAATCGCAGGTAACGAGTAAAAATCTGAATTTAAAATATGCATGAGATAAAATATCCTGTCCTGAGGCATACTGAAAATAATCTGTACTGAGCAATTATAATACGTGCATAACTGAACTGGAAATCACTGTAAAAATATTTGCTCCTTGGAGCCTGTACTGAAATAACTGATAAAATTTTCTGTTGAGATTATGTTTTACGCCTGTGGCCACTGCACTAAGCTGAACTGATCGGTAACTGGCTACCGGGGAGGCTGAAACTGATCTGAGCTGGCCGGTCACTGGCGACCGGGTGGTACCATACTGAACTGATCGGTCACTGGCGACCGTATAAAATAACACTCCCACATAGTGAATGAACCACAAGCCATATCGCATAAATCTCAAAAATAATCATTTTCTGTTTAATGCACGTAAAATAATTAACTGGCGTAATGAAAATTCCTGTAATTTTACCAACTGGATTGGATTGGATCGTTCCCAGGCTCGCTGCAACCTAACTGTGCTATGAAAAATATGCAATAGCTTAAACTTAACCAACTATGCAATTTACGTTCAAAAGATGCGACTATGACGCCTAATGACTTCGCATTTAATCATGACTCCGAGCCAACCTGAACCGACACTGAACTGACGTATAGTCATGATTAAAATACGCTGAAAAATCATAAAATAATGCTCCTAAAATGATAGGGTCGAAATCTAGGTGAAATGGAGGCCAAAACACGAAACGCTCTTTCGAGAGTCAATTTGGCACATTGCACCGTAAATTCTCGTACGACCTCAAAAATGATCCAAATGACGAACGGTCGAAAACATGACCTTCCCAACTCAATGAGGCACTGTCCAGTCCAAGGCCATGGGCTAAAAGCCAACCAAGAACTCAAACGACGCTTCTGAACAGCAGCACACTTGCTGTCAAAAATACAGCAGCTGCGCACTTGTTTTTCCTTGTGTCGTTTTCGAGGCTACCGGCCATTGGGGCGTGAACCACCGACCAGAGACTCTTACCAACATCCCAAGGAATGATTTGAACCATGGCTAAGGGCCCTAGGCCAGCCACAATCCGCATCACACCAAATCTTAACCGAAGGGTCCAACCGAGAGCAACGTGCATGCGTGTGTAGTGTTTATGCTATGATCGATGTCTTGCGTCGTTCCAGTGGCCATTTGATTGACCATGGCACGATCTAGACATCTAGGAGCATGATATGAACCGTGGCTAAGGGCCATAGGCCAACCAAGATCCACACCAAGCCACAAAAGAAACGAACCATATGCTGAAAAATGGAAGGGCCGAATGGGGAAAGGGGCTGTTCTTGTTGATTATTTAAAAACCGATGAGCCATGGACCAAGCCACCAAAAGGGCAACTTAGTCACGTCTTAGACATGCTAGGGAAGTGATCCAACCATGGCTAAAGGCCCTTGGGGCAGCCAAGATCAGATCCACAACCCTTGACACAAAACTGAAATTTTTCGAACAACATTTCTGCACTTATGGGGAACTTGCTGTCATTCTGAATTTCCAGCAAGCATGGGGCTGGTTTGAATGGACCAACATGGTCCTAATGCATCCTACTACATGTATACAAGCCGCCTTGGGAGCCTGGAGTCGATCCAATACCTGAAACCATCAAAACTCAGAAAAACGTGAAGCTTGCCAATAAATTCGAAAATTCTGCATGTGAGGTTTCAAAATGTTTTGACATGGATCTCGATTTTTACTTGAATAAACATGATCATGTACTGAAAAATAAATGATAATATGACTTGATTGAGGTTTGAAAGAAATCTAGACATGCCTGGTTTCGTTTTGAAAGAAAACGAACGAAACAACGACGACGCGGCACGGAGGAGGTGGAGCGCTTCTCTTGCTCTTTCTAGTTCTCGATTTTTTTCTTGCCTTCCCTCTAGCTAAGACTCACGATTTTTACACTGAAAATGGATCTGAATGGTGAGGTATTTCGGTGGAGAGGGAGAGGGATTGAGTGGTTATGAAGGTGAGGAGAAGGGTGCACAAAAATAGGATCATATCAAGACCAAGTCCACTCCCCTTTTGAATTTGAATTTTGAATTGATATCAAATGAGTTGGTGGATGCTTCTAGGAGGTGGTGGCCGAAATTTTGCTTATTTTCTAGTCTAGGATATGTCCATTAATTAATTAAATTGTGCTCCCAAAAATCCTAGAATTATCCTACAACTTACATGCAAAGAAATGGTCAAAAGGTTGATGAGTTGGCAATTAAATTGTCTAGCAACTATGGGGGCCGAAAATTGCAATAAAATGAAGGGGAAATATTGTTATCTAGTCAACTAATAATCCTTGAAAGCCTTACTAATCCTTTAATTAATTTAGTGAGCTAACCCATTAATTTAATAACTTAAATGAGTTCATTTCTTAATCACCTCAAATAATTAAATTAAAATCCTCAACTAACTTAAATAATTCCTTAAACTTCTTTTTAACTTAAATGAACTTACTTGCTAGCTAAATTAACTTCTGGAAATATTTCTCAAATCTTAAATTCTATCTCAAAACTCCAACTCCAGTCCGGCCTCACTGAAATAACTGAAATGCTAAAAATCAAACTGCTGAACTGAAATAATAAATAATTAACTTCAAACAAATGCATTTAAAATAATCATGCAATGAAGTCAATTAAATTTAAAAATCTAGAATTATGCATGGCTTATACGTCTACTGACTTACGGGTTCTACACATACACCTTATATGCATGGCCAGGACAAGTGTTATTATTTTTCGATAAACACGTTGCACCGCGGGTGCGGTGGCTTCTTGACCGCAGGTGCGGTCTGCTCTCGGCAGCCCTATCCAAAATGCAGAGCCATCGACCGTGGGTGCGCTCACCCTACTGTAGCAGCACCGCAGGTGCGCTGCCTCTGGGACCGCGGGTGCGGTGTTGCTACTGTAATTCTATTCAACTTTCTGTCCATGCGCTGCGGGTGCAGTCCTTCTTTAGGCGCGGGTGCGCTCATGCTACTGTAATTCTTCCACAATTCATGAGCTCAACCGCAGGTGCGGTCCTTTCCTTACCACGGGTGCGGTATATATCTCATGCAACATTTCATAGTCTCATTTAGTGCCTCTCATTACATGTCATGCATACTTATATCTTCCGAATATCACATCAATGAAGACTAATAAATCTCAAGCCTTACAGAAAGTCCTTTATGGAGGGTTGTTCAGTGCACTCTACCAGGAGCACCTATCTGCATGCTCGGACATCACAATGTCCCCTACCAATGAAACATGGTACTCACATCGCAGATACTAGTCTCGAACTCGAGCGGCCTATATCCTTCTTAGTGGCGGCTGAATCAACTAGGAACTGTTTAGAATATAAAGTATTCCAAATATGAGTTTCATGATACTCATCATATGAGCATCTCATATTCTTTCTACTATTTGTATATTCAATGGCTTTATCTATGCAACTAGCATGGGTATACAGATAAAGATTTGCCAAAATAATAATTTCAAATATTATTAAAATAAAGACTGTTCATACATAGAGTTTCATTGTGAACACTCGGCCACCACTTGGCTCGACGGACACCTACTCTAACAGACGTTTCAGTTGGTATCAGAGCAAAAGTCCTGTAAAGGGTTGTGCCACCATCAGTGCCGGGAAGCTCAGTCGTCAAGCCTCAAATTTTAAAGTTTACATGCTTTATATTATTTTATGATGTTATCTGCATAAGTATATGAATTCTATGTGTAAGTCACATGTTTAATAGCTCTATGAGGATATATGATTTATATGCTTTAGAATTTTATACGTGATAAGATATGAAATAAGAAATTATTTGATTTTAACGCATGTTGGCTTCGTGGTGGAATTGGACCATGTTGATTTTTGGGTTTTAGTATTGACGTTCTATTTTTTTTGGGCCATAAGTAATCATGAATATTATGAATGCTTTGGGCACGTAGATTTTCTAAGAAAATATTATGATCCATGGTTACTAGTCGAATTAATTTTTGGGAATTAGATGTGAGGAATAATGATTTAAGGATTTGCAACGACTTGGGAGTAAGAAAATGTATAAATTGAGATTTTAAGTTTTGATGAAAGGTAAAATTGATTTTTGGGTAAATAAGTTAAAAATTATCGAAATTATGTGATGGGAAACTCGTAGCAGGAAATTAAGAATGCCAAAAACTTATGGGTTAATCGTAGGATTTTTGAAATTAAGGACCAATTAGGATGATTTTTGAGGAAATTAAGAATTTGTTTTGTAATTATTACGGAATTTGGGGACTAGTTTAGCAAAAACCGATAATTAAATGGTTTAAATGATAAGAATTTTGAGGATTTAGACTTTTAAGAATATTTGGAACATTGGGATATCTTGGGTTATAATATTATAAGGAATATTAATCAAGTGTTTTTAAGGATGAATCAATATTAAGCTTGAAAAATCTAAGTGTTAGTGGATGCATTTGGGATTTTAAGGTTGAAATATGATAAGTTGATAAATATTTTGGGTATAAAATAAGAAAAGTAATATACGATAAGTATGGTCATCCATATTTTAATATTGGGAATTGTAAAAAAAATTAAATTCGAGGTTATAATTGTAATAGCACTATGTCATTTGGGTCTTTTTAAGTTGCGATTTGAAAGTGAGGATTTAGAAAGAAAAATTAATTGGGTTTTAGGAGACGTAAGGATATTCTAGAACTTAAGTTTTATCAGAGTAGCGCAGCGGAAGCGTGAATTTTTGGGATCCTAGAACTAAGTCTAAACTTTGGGTTATTAAGGATAAGCGAATTTCGAGGACGAAATTCAATTTAAGGGGGAAGATTGTAACGCCCCGAAAATTTAAAAGTCCACGCAAACCACATGCATGCAATTATTTATTTCCTTGTGTATTTCAATTAATCGTTTTAATTACATGAATTAATTATGTTGTGCATACTTGCATGTTTAAAATATATTTTTCTACATTGCTGCATTAAAATGTATTTTTGAAGGTTATTCGAGTCGCGATCGAGGAAAGGAGATCGAGGGCTGAAAAATGTAAAATGTTTTTATTAAATAGTTTTTTTTAATTAATTAAAATATGAGTGATGCTTTTTCTTATTTTTGAAAATAAGGGGGTTTTGAGGTGATTTTATACGTCGGGACGTAAATTTTATCGGTGTTGGTTTTTTTTACAAAAATACGAACTTTTTGGCAACCCGGCTAATAAACTCGCAGAGTTATTTAAACAAAACTATTTTTATATTTTTAATTAAAGTCTAACTAAGCACTAATGGGCCTATTTATCTACCTAATGAGCTTAAAGCATTGCTTAGAGAATTAATTAGTATTTAAATAAGATAATCATCCCCAACCCTACACTTTGTTACACGCCTCAAACCTTATATTTTTCTCTCCCAAAACTCCTCAAAGTGCACGGCTCACACACATCACAATTTAAAGAAGGAAATCAAGACTTGCAAGGTAGAGTTCAAGCCAAGGTTTTTGCCCCGTTCTTCGCCATCGTCAACGAATAATCGTGCGTTAAATACGCAAAGGCATGTCATATTCTTTCTTTCAATCATCTATCACACCATAATATTTATTTGAACATGTTTTGAAAGAAAACAAGGCACTCAAATTATAATTTTCGCAACTATTCATATGCATGGGTTTAACTCTTGTTTGTTGATTCAAAAATCATGTTTAATTTGTGTTAAGGGGCTGCCATGGTTAGGATATGGATTAAGGGTGTTTTAAAAAAATTTAGGGTCCTAAACACACACCAATTAAGCTGAAAACGTGAGCAACAAAAGCTGGAAAACAGTAGGCATCAATTAAGAAGGAACCGTGGGTTTTTTTTTTATTGCACAAGAGTCAAGTGGCTCGTTTCTTGGCATGGGCTGTTGGGGCTCGTCCAGGGCTCGACCAGGGACAGTGTTTGTCTCGGTCTAGGGCAGGGTTGGGTTCTAGGGATGCTACGGGTCAAGGTGGTGGCTAGAGAAGAGTCCTAGTGAACTAGGACTCTCCCCCATGTGAGTAGGGGTGTCAAAATGCGACACGACTCGTCAACCCGACACGACCCAACACGAAAAAAATCAGGTTCGGATTGGGGTTTTTCGGGTTCGGGTTGGGTGGGTTCGGGTTAGTGCCATGTTAGGCAGGTTTCGGGTTGGGTCGGGTTGGGTCGCGGGTTGACCCGCGAACTTTTTTTTTTGAAAATATTACCTATATTTTTATATATTGTATATTTTAACAAAATTTATTGTATATTTATATGATAAATTTTCATCATTTAATATTTATTTTGCATATTTTATTTTTTAACAATTTTTTTATTTGGTTTAGTAAATATACTTTTAATTTTCTACGATTAAACTTTCAAATTTTAAATCGGAAATTTTGTTATTATGTGTTTAAATTAAAATATTATTATTTTTTATTTTTTTGAATTTTTTTCATTAATTTTTTTAAAAAAATTTAGAATAAATAAATAAAATTCGGGTTAGACGGGTTGAGTCGGGTTATACGGGTTCGTGTTCGGGTTGGGGGTTTTCGGGTAACTTCGGGTTCGGGTAGAAAAAAAAATAAAAAAAATTTCGCGGGTTGACCCGAAATCCCACCCAACCCACCCGATTGACACCCCTACATGTGAGTTTCTGTGCGCAGCGGGAAAGTTAGGCCTGCGGCTGGCCTGGGCGCGAGCCAGGCTGATCCATAAGGGTCAATGGAGGTTGGCCAAGGGTTAGGTCATGGGTTGGTGCATGGTGGCTCGACGTGGCTCGTGACAAACGCAGGGAGCGTGAGAAGCAAGGTAGAGCGCTGCTGCTGTGCTTGGTGTGGTGGCTCGCTGTGCAGTTTTGAAGCTTGGGGTTGGTCTAGGCTTGGCCTGGGCGTGGTCCAGGGTGGTTACGGTCATGAGGGGTCAAGTGGTTAAGGGCTGAAAGTGTCCTAATAGGGTTAAGAGTCCTACTATTGCTAGGATACACACGCACACCACATGCAGATTTTTGGGTTCGGTTCCAGCAGATTTTGAGCAAGCTAGGTCTAGGTTCAGGGGCTTGGGCTTGGTCATTAGGGTCCCTAGGTGGGTTGGCTAGGTTTTTGGCTCAAGGTGGCTTGGGCGTGGCTCGGGTAAATTAGGAGATGGCTCGGTGTGTTCGATAAACTGTCAAAAACGAAAATAATAAAGCTAAAATTGAATCCATGGGTCAACGGGTGTGGCTCGTGACTTGGAAGGGTAGAATTGTAACGCCCCGAAATTTTTAAGGTCCACGCGAACCACATGCATTTGAGTTATTAAATTCTTTGTATTTAATTAATTGTTTTAATTGCATTAATTAATTATGTTGTGCATATTTACATGTTTAAAATATATTTTTCTACGTAGTTGCATTAAAATGTATTTTTAAAGGTTATTCAAGTTGCGATCGAGGAACGGAGACCGAGGGCTGAAAAAATAGAAAATGTTTTTATTGGTGATTTGTTTTTAATTAGTTGAATTAAGGGTGATGATTTTTAGTATTTTTGAAAATAAAGGGCTTTGAGCTGATTTTATACGTCGGGACGTAACTTTTATCGGTGTTGGGTTTTCAACAAAAATACGAACTTTTTTGCAACCCGGCTAATAAATTCACAAATTTATTTTAACAAAATTATTTTAATATTTTAATTAAATTCTAATTAAACATGAATGGGCCTAATTGGTGAGCTTATTGGGCCTAAGCTTAATTAAAGATTTAATTAACTATAAAATAAGTTAAACCCACCCAAACCCTTTTCAAACTCTCGCCCACCTCTTTTGCACCATTAAAATTCTCTCCCAAGCAAATACACCACACACACGACACACGCACACAGCATATTGAAGGACTTTTCAAAGGGTTCAAGGAAAAGCTAGCCAACGTCTTCGTTTCGCTCCGTTCCTCGTCGCCAACGGTTTTTCGTGCGTATATAATGCAAAGGCACGCCATAAATCTCCTTTTTCTCATCTATCACACCATATTACATGTTTTAATTATGTTTGCATGGAAAATATATTGGCCTTTTAATTATTTTCGTTTTTATGCCATAGCATGTCAAAAACTCATGTTTTTATGTTCTAAAACTTCTGTTAATGATGCATAAAGGGGCTGCCATCATAGGGTTATGAAAAGGGATGAATTTGGGAGGGTTTAAGGTCCTAAACAAGTTGACACAAGGGCTAGACACGGGGTAGGAAAGGGTTGCTCGAAAATTGAGTCCTTGTGTACAAGGACTCTTCGACGAGGACTCTACGAGGGCCAAGGTTTCTAGCTATGGTGAAGGTGTGTTAAGGGAACAAAAAGGGACTGTAGGATAGTTCGAAGGGGGCTGTGCGATGCTAAGGGTGAAGGCTACACGATCGCGAGAGGGCGGAGAGCCGCACATGGCTAAGGAGTCGCGGCTGCGAGGCTGCAGCTTCTGGGCATGGGAAGCTCGGTCCAGCAGGTTCCTTAGGGGTTATTCAGGGTCCTAGGAGGGTCAACTAAGGTCTGGACATGTGGCTAAGGGGCTGGAGTCGAGGTTAGCTTAGGATCAAACCAAATATGGGCTAGGGTTTGTGCAGAAATTTTCAGTAGGTATCATAGGCTGTCCAAGGGCTTTAATTGGTTTGTATTGGCTTGAAAATAGTTTATTTAGGTGTTATTAAGCTTTGGTTCAAATTGGGTAAAGTTTGGTTAAGTTTCGGCTTCATACGAGTCAAAATCGAGAAGTACGTCTAAGTTAAAAAAAAAACGAATTGGGAAACGCCTAATTTTAACCTTTATAAAATAATGGAAAAATTAGGGTTAAGCTTAAATAATTATTAGAAGTCTAAGTTTTTAATTTGGGAATTTTATGTTAAGGTTTGGTTTAATTCGGGATTAAAACGTGTTAATACATCTTAATTAAAGATTAAATTAAAAGTCATAGATTTAAGCCAAATAAAATTATGGGAAAATTCATGTAAGCTTAAATAATTATTTGGGACATGTTAAAGTCAGAGAAGTTAAGAAAAAGTCAAAAACGGGAAATTATACGTCCAGGGGTAAAACAGCCATTTTTCACCTAGAAATTAGTAAACGTCATGGCAGTGCCCCGAATACTGTTTTATGTGCTAATATGATTATTTTCTATAGTTATGGATGTTTATGGAATTTTTTTTATGTTAAAATGATATTCTAAATGTTTAAGGAATTTTAGATGTTTATGATTTAATATGTCAAAATGTTATTTTAAATGTTTTGAGGTTAAAATGTCATTTTAAATATTTATGAAATGTTCATGATTAAATTATGATTTTTAAATGTCTAAGGAATTTTTACGATTTAAGGAAGACATTTAAAAGACATGTTGCATGCTTGGTTTCAAAAATAAAATGTTATGTTATGCATGATTTTTATAAAGTGATGAGAATGTAAATGTTGAAGGAAGTGAAGTGATAGTGACTAATTCGTTAATGATGGCGATGTCGTGAGGGTGATGGTCCCAGTGGGAGCCCGACGATCGTGTTTCCATTATTACGAATATGAGGTTATGAGGTTATGAGGTTTGAGGTAAGAATGGGAATATCGTGAGGGGAAAAGGCCCCAGAGGGAGCCCATTTATGGGAGAAGGCCCCAGAGGGAGCCCTGACGATCGTATTTCTATTCGATCTTGATAGGCCAGGGCCCAGTTGACCGGTGAGAGTGTTGCTGGTGTCCCCCGCCGCCCAGTACTGAGGTTTCACGTAGATGGATCCATCGTCATGTCATGTCAGGAAAGTCACAATTAACGATCTGAATTCAACAAAGGAAAAAAAGGAAATGTTCATGATTATGTTTAAGGTTTTATGTCATGTCATGTTGAGGAAAAGGAAATTCATGTTTGCATGTTATGAAAATGTTTATGTTTAAAGTTTTATGCATCATGAAAATGTTTACGAAAATGTTTGAATTTTATGCATCTTCATGAAAACGATATTTTAAGTACAAATATTTTTCACTGTTATATGTTGACTGTATTACGTATTACTTGCTATAAAGATGATGGTGTGTTGAGTCTTTAGACTCACTAGGTGTGATGGATGCAGGTGAGTTTGAGGGAGGACTTGACGGGTGATTTGACTGGACTGAAGGCGCACACAACCCGAGGACCAACGCTTCTACTTTTTCCGCATTATAACTTTTGACTCATGTTTTATGATTAAAGATTTTAAGACCATTTATTTATGCTTTTTGGAGAGATTTTTGGGAGGTTTAGTATGAGCTATACTTTTCAAATGTTAGTTGGTTGATCTATTTTAAAATGGTTCCAAAATATTTTATGATTCGGCCGAATGCTATGTGAGGTTTTAAAAAGAAAAAAAAAATTTATAGTACTTTTAAAGCAATAAAAAGGGCAAAAAAGGGCAGGACGTTTTAAGAATAAATCTTAAAAATGCTATGTTTGAAATTTGGGATCAAAATAACGAGTTTTGGGATTTATCCGGGATTTAATCGTCGCATGAAACGCTAATTAACGAGTTAATTGAAACGCTTAGTTTTATGCTTAATAAAATTATGAAAAATTATATTTAAACTTAAATAATTATTAAAAGTCTAAGTTTTGAATTTGGGAATTTTATATTAAGGTTTGGTTTAATTCGAGATTCAAACGCATTAATACGTCACATTTAAAGATTAAATTAAAAGTTCTCGATTTATGCTAAATAAAAATATGGAAAAAATTCATGTAGGCTTAGATAATTATTTGGAACATGTTAGAGTCAATGGATTTAAGAAAAAGTAAAAAACGCAAAATGTCACGTCTAGGGTAAAACGGTCTTTTTACACCTAAAAATTAGTAAACGTCATGGCAGTGTCCTGAATGCTGTTTTATATGCTCATACAATTATTTTCAATGATTATGGTTGTTTATGAATTTTTATATGTTAATATGTTAAATTTTAAATGTTTATGGAATTTTTATGTTTATGGATTTTGATGTTAAAATGGTTATTTTAAACTTTTATGATTTAACGTTTATTTTAAATGTTTTTGATGTTAAAAAGTTTATTTTAAAATGTTTATGGATGTTTATGATTTTAATACGTTAAATTATGATTTTTTAAATGTTCATGGATTTTCATGGTTTAATTATTGGACATTTAAAAGAAATGTTGCATGTTTGGTTTCAAAAATAAAAACGATACGTATATACATGATTTTTATTAAGTGGTGATAACATGTTGAAGGACGTGAAGAGATTGCGACTAAATATGTTGGAAATATCGTGAGGGTTATGGTTCCAGTGGAAGCCCGACGATCGTGTTTCCTTGGATACGGATACGAATATGAATACGTGATAAGAATACGAATAAGTTAATACGTTGGCCAAGGCCCAGTTGACGGGTGAGAGTGTCGCTGGTGTCCCCGCCGCCCAGTACTGTGGTTTTCTTTAGATGGATCCATCGCCCAATACAATCAAGAATACGAGTCACAATCACGATCTGAATTCAACAAACACGAACATGAACATGAATACGAATATGAATATGGATATGCATATGGATATGAATATGAATATGAATATGAATATGTTTGTGTTTTTATGAAAATGTCTTTATGCATCATGAAAATGTCTACGAAAATGTTTAAGTTTAAGTTTATGCATCCTCATGAAAATGATATTTTAAGTACAAGTATTTTTCACCGTTATATGTTAATTGTATTACGTATTACTTGTTACCAAGAATATGACTTGTTGAGTCTTTAGACTCACTAGGTGTGATTGATGCAGGTGATATTGATTATGAATATGAAAATGGAGGTCTTGATGGTTGATTTGACTCGACTGAAGGTGCACATAACCCGAAGACCGACGCTAGTTTTCCGCACTAGTTATGATTCATGATTTTAAGTTATGTTAAAGATATTTTTACGACTATTTATTTATGAGTGGTTTTTGAGAGGTTATAGTATGAGCTACACTTTTCAAATAATGTTTTTGATTTGATAAAATAGTTGGTTGTTTTACTTTTAAAATGGTTCCAAAATATTTTATAATTCGGTCAAATGGTATGTGAGGTTTGAAAAAAAAAATTTCTAGTACTTTTTAAGAAAACGAATAAGCAGACGTTTCATAGACAATTCCACTTGACCACTCGTCTGGGGTGATAGGGGGTAGAGATCTTATGTGTGACACCATATTTGCTCAAAAGTTTTTCAAATAGTTTGTTGCAAAAATTGGTGTCACCATCACTAATGATTGCTCGTGGTGTTCCAAATCTATTAAAAATATTTTTCTTTAAAAATTTCAGGACCACTTGAGCATCATTAGTGGCATATGCTTCTGCCTCTACCCACTTAGACACATAATCAACCGCAACCAAAATATATTTTTTGATGAACGAACTGGGAAATGGTCCTATGAATTCTATCCCCCACACATCAAAAACCTCACACTAAATGATATTGTTTAATGGCATTTCATGACGGTTAGAGATGTTACATGTCCGCTGGCATTTATCACAAGCAAGCACATAAAAACGAGCATCCTTAAATAGGGTCGGCCAATAGAAGCCACATTCAAGTACTTTAGATGTCGTCCTTGTTGGTCCAAAATTACCACCTACCTCACGGTCATGGCAATGGTTGAGAATTTGACCAAAATCTTCTCCGCCAACGGCGCCAAAAACTTGATCGAGCTAAACTTGCACTTTGGAATCCTCAATAAAAATATGGTTTTGTATGCTCAAAAATTAATCGCAAGTGCATGATGTCAAACAATAGTATGATGTATGAGAGTACTAGTATCGTTTCACTGGAGACTGTATTTTACAATTATTATTTCTAGTTATCAAATCTTTAGCAACGAAATTTGAATGGTTGTTTATGACTACTAAAATTAAATAAAAACTCAAAGATAAAATTCTAGAATTAAATAATGAGATATAAAATCTAGAACAATTAATTAAATTTCAATGAGAAATGAATTTGTTGAGAATCTCGGTTCACCTACCCCTCGTTATTTACTTAATTCATTCGATAGTGATTTATGCTTCCGACAGGATTTCCTATTCAATTGAACACGCCCTCTCAAGTTATGCCAAACTAATTCTACTCAATGAAGTAATTAAATGTTGTTAATTATTTATCAAGACTGAATCGCATATCGATCTATGAAATCCCGTAGTTTTCGCCCTACCAGACTATGACTATCGGCGCGTATCAAATTTCATATGTCAATATAAATTTTAGATCCACGGACGATGCTACTCGTTCCTATCACAAGTTATTCTCTCGAAGTCACCCGCAATATAAGATTATTATTAAAGTTAGCTACACATTAATAATTGTAATGAAATACAGTAGTATAATCATGAATAAATCAACATCAACATGTGAATTAACTACATCAAAGTTCGGGGTAGGATCCCCTTAAATCCCAACAAATATTGTAAATTAGATGTTCAAATTCATAGTGAAAATAAACAACACAAGGTTTAAACAATAAATTCTAAATAAGAAATACTAGACAAGACGAGATCTGCGAAGAACGGTGCCCGGAAATTTTGAAATCATTAACCCCAAGCAATTGCTCCAAGCTTTTCTCCTTCTCTAGACTCTTTGGCTGCTGAATGATCAATCCATATTCGTGCCTAGGGTTTTCGCCTTTAGCTTTCCACCTTCCATGTTGAATAAAATCCAAATAGGAAACTTTTTTTTTTTTTATTTGAGCTGGGGCGGTCAAGTTTCCCCGCCCCAGCTTGCGATCTTATGTACTGCTGGTGTCTTCTGCAGCCTATCAAGCTGGAGCGGTCAAACTTGACTGCCCTAGGACGAGGTCTCCTGTTCTTTTTCCTTCAGCCTCTCGTGCTGGGGCGGTAAAGTTTGACTGCCCTAGTGCGAGGTGTTCTGCTTGGCACTCATTTTTTTGTTACACTCGCGCTGGGGTGGTCAAGCGAGACATCTTCTGTCCCCAGCCTTCTCTTTCAGTTGATTTTTCTCCATTTTCTGCAGATTAACATAACTTCAATGAGCGGTGATCAAATGCAATAAAATAAGAAGAAATAGACAGAATGCAGACTCCTTATAACCCAGAACGATGCAAACTACGACTCACACAATGCATTAAAACACGTAAATATTACCTCTACCAAGATGTCTTTCACAGCTTTTCAGTGTGGAAGACCAGGGTTCGTTTGATATCTACTCACTATACTTAGTGCAAAAGCCAGGTCAGGACGCGCAGATATCATCCCATACATGATACTACCAATTGCATATGCATAAGGAATGCTTGTCATCGCTGCTATCCTTGCATCAGTTTTGGGAGACATAGACTTGGATAGGGACACTCCATGACACATTGGTATATGTTCGCTCTTGGACTCATCCATCGAGAACCGCTTAAAGATGTTATCAATGTATGTGGACTGGGTGAGACCAAGCAATCTTCTTGATCTATCTTGATATATTTGTATTTCCAATACAAAAGATGTTTCACCCAACTCCTGCATTGAGAACCTATTTGCTCACCATATTTTAGTTGATTGCAACATCCCTACAAGATTCCTAATGAGTAGAATGACATCAAAGAAAACACCAGAAATTTCACAGCACTCCCACTGACCTTCTTATACACACAGGATTCCTCAGGATTCTTAGTAAAACAAAACTATTTGATTGTACCATTGAATCTAAGGTTCCAACTCCTAGATGTCTTCTTGAGACCATAAATAGATCTCTGAAGTTTGCAACCATATGC
This sequence comes from Primulina tabacum, assembly GCF_025594145.1. Classification (NCBI taxonomy): domain Eukaryota; kingdom Viridiplantae; phylum Streptophyta; class Magnoliopsida; order Lamiales; family Gesneriaceae; genus Primulina; species Primulina tabacum. The sequence goes on from NC_134566.1 coordinate 6,882,533, forward strand.
TCATTTCCAATAGATGTAAACCCTTCAGGTTGAGACATGTAAATCTATTCCTTAATATCCCCATTAAGAAAGGCTATCTTTACATCCATCTGTCATATCTCATAGTCATACCATGCAGCTATGGCTAGCAATATCCTTATAGATTTGAATATTGCAACTGCAGAAAAGGTTTCCTCATAGTCAACTCCTTATCTCTGAGTATAGCCTTTTGCTACCAATCGTGCCTCGAAGGTCAATATCTTCCCATCCTCCCCAAGTTTCCTCTTGTAAATCCATTTACACCCTATCGGAACACTTCTCTCAGGTGGATCCACAAGATTACACACTTGGTTCGAATGCATGTAATTTATCTCAGATTCCATAGCTTCAATCCATTTTGATGAATCGGCAACATATAACGCTTCCTTGAAGGTCATTAGATCACATCCATGGTTAGGCTCATCATGGTCCTCTTCAAGAAGCAGACCATACCTCATAGTTGGTCTCGAGACTCTCTCGGATCTTCTAGGAGCTTGTGTCTCATCTCTTGGCTCTTCGGGTGTGGGTTCTACAATAGTCGGTGTCTCTCGAACCTCTTTGAGTTCTATCATCTCCCTTTTTATATCCAATAGAAATTTCTTTTCCAAAAAGGTTGCATTCCTTGAAACAAACACCTTTGTTTCTTGAGGATGATAGAAATAATATCCAATTGAATTCTTTGGATATCCCACAAAGTAACATAAAATGGATCGACTATCCAATTTATCTCCTACTACCTGCTTCACATAAGCAGGGCATCCCCATATTCTAAGATAAGAATATTTGGGAGGCTTACCCATCCATATCTCATATGGTGTCTCATGAACTGCTTTGAATGGATATTTTTCAACAACAGTGCCGCTGTCTCAAGTGCATATCCCCAAAAAGATGGCGGCAACTCCGTGAACCCCATCATAGATGGAACCATGTCCATCAAAGTCCGGTTACGATGCTCTGAAACACCATTCAATTGCGGTGTAGCAAGCGGAGTCCACTCCGAGAGAATCCCATTCTCCCTAAGATACTCTTGGAACTCGGCACTCAAGTATTCACCACCTCGATCTGATCAAAGTGACTTGATTCTTCGTCCCAACTGTTTCTGTACTTCACTTCTGAATTCTTTGAATCTTTCAAAGCCTTCAGATTTATATTTCATCAATAACACATAACCATACCTTGAAAAATCATCGGTAAAAATGATAAAGTAGACATGTCCATGCTTATTGTTGATGCTAAGTGGACCGCACACATGAGTATTGAAGGATCGTGTGGTGAGCACCTTGAGGTGCTTCAAACAAAATATTCTCCAAGAGCTGCAGTAGCTCGTGTTCTAAGAATGTATACACCGATGAATTAGATCGAGTTTGATATTAAACCAAGCAGAAAACACTCGAAATAATCCTTCATTAAGAAACAGTGATATATTTTATATCCTGTGTAACTGAAAATAACAGGAATCAGTTGTGACATATATCAGTTCAGTTATGGTGAAAAACTTAACCGACGGATGATCTTACTGATCAAATCAGTTTGAAAACAATAGTTAAACATTTAAATACACAAGATATGTTTATAGATATTTGAAGACTTCAACTGCTCCTACGTCACCCCTTCTACCACCTCGGGTAGGATCCACTAGAAGACTTTGATTAATTACAACAAATGTAATAACCCACCCAGCTTAGGACTTACCCACTGCCTAACTGAACTCCTAGACTAGACTGAGGGCAGCACCTTTCAGTCAACACTTGTTTAACGTCTGAGTGTCAAAGACTACATACACAAATTTATTGTCTTTGTGCAAGACTGTATTTGAGTGGTGGTGTGTGTGTGTGTGAGAAGTGAACAAGGAATGCACCACGAAGGTGTTCTCACACACTGAGGGAAGTAAGCTTCTAAACTAAGATGATATGATTTGAGTATTCCCTCTAGGCTTATTGCTTCTTGAAAGCTGATAAGCAAATAAGCGTGCCCTTTTTCTTTGTATCTTCACACACTCTTGTATGTTCGTCTGCTTGCTGAAGGTCTTGAGCTTGTATTTATAGAGGCATTGAGACCGTGCTTCAAGACTCATCACATGTGATCGTTGCAGCTTGAATGTGTTCCTTGATATATGTGTCTCGACTTTTCTGACATGCCTCCAGGAATCTCTTGGCTTTAATCTTTGCTGCAACGTCCATTATTTTACATTTGATCGTACATGTGCTTTGTATCTTTGTGCGTAGCTGGAATACATTTTGATAAGCTTGTCTTGATCTGCAACTGATTGATCCCTAACTAATGTTTCATCTTAACTGATCTTCAATTGGGATAGTGAAATCAGTTGACTCTTCGGTTGAACTGATTTCACTCTTTCAGTTGAACTGGTCAGCTGGGTTCTTCATCAGTTGAACTCTTCATCAGCTGGCCGGGCTTCTAAAGGTCTTCTGCTGAACCACCTATCAGCTGGACAATCAGTTGAACTGTTCTTTCATATGTCGGTTGAATTGATTCAGTTTGGTCGATTAGTTGGTGTTTTCAGTTTACGCTTTGATAGCTTTAGTTTTGGCTCGTTTAACTGATCAGTTCGAAGCCTGATCAGTTCCAGCTTCCTGCGCACTTAAGTAAATCATTATAAACACAATAACAAGTTTTGTTACCATCAAAATAAGATTGAGAACATGTAATGTTCCAAAAATCTCCCCTTTTTTGATGATCACAAAACTTGACAGTTAAAAAGATTTTTAAAAAATTGATTTAAAAAGAATCTTCCAGTTTGAGGGATAGCAGAAAAAAAAGTTCGCCCTCAACAACTGAATAAAATGATTTAAAAACAGTTTTTCAGTTCGAGGGATAATTCTAAACAAAACCCCCCTCAGAAACTGAAATAAAAACTGCCCTTCAAAAATATAATCATTTACGCGATTAAAGAAGTTTTAGCATCAATCATGCACTTTAGGCAACAAATCTTAATATAGCAGTTCAGTTATATGAAGGCTAACTTGGTGAACAAGATGTTTATTTAATCAAATAAGCGTTCTTTGTATTATACATTCACACATCAACAAGTGTAAGGGAGATTGCTACTCTATTAGCAGATTTTAAATAACATCAAACATCAGTTAATTTACACATAATAGAACTGAATATACTAACAACTAGTCGCCTTGAATTCTGGATAAATTTTGAGTCACTTTTGCCGGAAAATAAGCTAATTTGCCTTGGACTTGATCTCTGTGCTGGCTAACTGGTCGAGCTGACTCAAACTGGACTCAAATGATGCTGAACCGCATTGATCATCTATATTTTTATCTGATATAGAAAAGAAGCGGCGGCATTTCTGATGATTAAGCTCCACTTAACTCATCAGTTTCATTTTGTAGTTGGGTTTCTTCTGTTGATCAGATGAACTGGTAGACTGCAACTGAAATCTTGTCTGCTAATCAGTTTAGTTGATCTGCTGTCAGCTTGGACTCAACACAATGCAAGTTGTTAAAACAACAAAATTAATGAGTCGAGAGAAGTGGCTACAATGTTAGTTGCAGAGCCAAGACCTTCTCTCTTCCCACGGTAAATCCATATAAAATTTTTAAGAGGATTTTGAAATCCATTTTAAATACTATTTTAAAACACATTTTAAAATATAAGTTTTCAAATGTCCTTCGTAGAACAACTATCTCTGATATCAATTGAAGGATCGGGTGCTGAGCACCTTGAGGTGCTTCAAACAAAATATTCTCCAGAGCTGCAATAGCTCGTGTTCAAAGAATATATACACAGATGAATTAGATCGAGTTTGGTATTAAACCAAGCGCAAAAAACTCGAAATAATCATTCGTTAAGAAACACTGATATATTTTATATCATGTGTAACTCAATAACTGAAAATAGCAGGAATCAGTTGTGACATATATCAGTTCAGTTATGGTAAGAAACTTAACCGACGGATGCACTTACTGATCAAATCAGTTTGACAACAATAGTTAAACAATTAAATACACAAGATATATTTATGGATGTTCGGAGACTTCAATTGCTCCTACGTCACCCCTTCTACCACCTCGGATAAGATCCACTAGAAAACTTCGATTAATTACAACAAGTGTAATAACCTACCCAGCTTAGGACTTACCCACTGCCTAACTGAACTCCTAGACTAGACTGAAGGCAGCACCTTCTAGTCAATACTTGTTTAACGTCTGAGTGTCAAAGACTACCCACACAAGTTTATTGTCTTTGTGCAAGACTGTATTTGAGTGGTGGTGTGTGTGCGTGTGTGAGAACTGAACAAGGAATGCACCACGAAGGTGTTCTCACACACTGAGGGAAGTAAGCTTCCAAACTAAGCTGATATGACTTGAGCATTCCCTCTTGGCTGATTTCTTCTTGAAAGCTGATAAGCAAATAAGCGTGCCCTTTTCTTTGTATCTTCACACACTCTTGTATGTTTGTCTGCTTGCTGGTGGTCTTGAGCTTGTATTTATAAAGGCATTGAGACCGTGCTTCAAGACTCATCACATGTGATCGTTGCAGCTTGAATGCGTTCCTTGATATACGTGTCTCGACTTTCTGACATGACTCCACGAATCTCTCGGCTTTAATCTTTGCTGCAACGTCCATTGTTGTACCTTTGATCGTACAGATGCTTTGTATCTTGGTGCGCAGCTGGAATCCATTTAGATAAGCTTGTCTTGATCTGCAACTGATTGATTCCTAACTGGTCATCTGAACTGATCTTCAACTGGGCCGGTGAAATATGTTGACTCGTCAGTTGAACTGATCTTACTAGTTTAGCTGGTCAGCTGGGTTCTTCATCAGTTGAAGTCTTCGTCAGCTAGCCGGGCTTCTAAAGATCTTCTGCTGAACCACATATCAGCTGGACAATCAGTTGAACTGTTCTGTGATATGTCAGTTGAATTGATTCAGTTTGGTCGATTAGTTGGTGTTTTCAGTTTACGTTTCGATAGCTTTAGTTTTTGCTCGTTTAACTGATCAGTTCGAAGCCTGATCAGTTCCAGCTTCCTGCGCACTTAGGTAAATCATTAGAAACACAATAACAAGTTTTGTTAACATCAAAATCAAGATTGCGAACATGTAATGTTCCAACATGTATGGATCAAATATAATAATCCTTTGGCTCGCTCCATCTGGCCCTTAAAGGGAATTTTGGTCATCTTTCCTTTTAGACAGGATTCACAAGTTGTGAGAGAATTAATATCAGACATGTCAAACATGCCTATTCCCACTAGCTTGTTCATCCTTCTTAAGGAAATATTTCCTAATCGAGCATAACATAATTGTGTCGAATTTAGAGTATCTGGTTTTCTCTTGTTTGTAGTTGTTATTGCTTGGACATTATTTAGTGGAATATGTTTCAATTTTAAGTTATAGATATCATTTTCAAGTTCACCTGTACCAATCAGACATTCATTCTTGTAAATTTTGCAAACACCTTTGCTAAATAAACAATAATATTAATCTTTATCAAGCTCAGAAATGAAAACAATATTTTTCACCAAATCAGGTACAAACAAAACATATCTTAAAATTAACTTAAAATCATTGTTCAACAATAAGTAAACATCTCTCACAGCCTTGGCAGCAGCTTTTGCTCCATTGCCCATCCTCAAGAAGGTCTCACTTCCCTAAGTCTTCTACTTCTTCCCATCACCTACAAATCATTACAGAGATGTGAGCCATAGTAGGTATCTAATACCCAAGAAGTAGAGCTAATTGAAATGTTTACTTCAATGTAGAACATACCATTTCCAGAACCTTTTTAGGCAAGATATTCTCTGCAGTTACGCTTCCAATGTCCAGGCTTCTTGCACTGATGATAGATATCAACAGTCATGTCAGCCTTAACTGGTATGGCTGCCACAGTGGGACTCGGAATTTGCCTCTTCAAAGGAACTTTCTTCTTGGGACGTTGGAAAGAACACTTATTTCCCCTCCCATGTGGACTAGTCTTCGTACCAGATTTAGAACCCAAAAAAAGAACTGACTTCTTTTTCTTAATGGAGGACTCAAACGTAACAAGCATATTCACCAACTCCTCAAGAGTAGGCTCTAGCTTTTTCATGTTGAAATTCACCACAAAAGGATCAAATAAGCTAGGCAGTGACAAGAGCAACACGTCAGTGGTCAGCTCCGATGGCAACGTAAGATCCATGCCAACGAGCTTGTCCACAAGCCCAATCAACTTTAGGCCATGCTCATGGACCGAAGCCCCATCTTGCATGCAAAAAGTGATTAGCTCCTTGATGGTAGCATGTCTAAGAGGTCATGTTTTCTCACAGAAGAGCTCTTTGAGATGCATATGAACTTCGGCAGTACTCTTTACATCCTCAAAACGCCTCTGCAGCTCATCATTCATAGAAGCCTGTATATTACACTTGGCTCGCAAGTCGTGGTCACACCAATCCTTGTAAGTCTTCAATTCCTCAGGAGTGCAACAAGTCGGGGCCTCAACAGAGGGCGACTCAGTGAGTGTATATGCTATCATTTCCAAATTCAAGATGATTTCTAGGTTTCTTAGCCAATTGAGGTAATTAGGTCCGGTCAAAATATGTTTGTCGAGTATAGAAGATAACGGGTTGCGTATCGAAAACATTGTCAAATTTTTACTGAAAAAGTAAAAACAGATAAATGTTAATGACTATTTTGAAATATTTAGTAAGATATAAAGTATGGACTTTTACTTCATAAAATTTTCATTCCCACTGTTTTGACATTTTTCACTACCCTCTAGTGAAAACGAGAAACTCCTTTCCTCCGTAGGTACGTAAGGTCCAATTAGCAAATTATGATCTCGAATAATATCGACCAATAATAATTCCTAAAAGATAGTTTCCAATTGCATCTTCATGCAACCCTTTACAGAAAATTTTGACTCACGTTTGATTAAGACCCAATTATATGACGTCATTCATCTTTTACGTGTCAAGCCTTACCCATCGATGTTGAACCTTAATGGACGGTCACCATGAGTTCCCTCAATAATATGAGCCGAAATCATGGGAGTTCCATGTAGTTCACATCATCATGTCAATGGATGTCAAAGCTTTCCGGCGTCCAGGGCTCCCCAATAATATGAGCCAAGCACGGAGCATGGGTAGCGTTCATCATGCATCCATTGTCGATGGAAGACATGGAAATTATAAACACTTTTATAATTCCCTTTTTGGGCTTGATATTAATTTTGAATTTTATTTCAAAAATTTATGCTATGTAGTATGCATTAAGCCATGATTTCAGCATGTTCATGTTTAAGTTCAAATTTCGTGCATCATATGTCATTTATATCATATTCATGCATGTTGGGTTTACGTGTTGGGTAATTCATTGGAACAATATGCCTCCTAGACGTATGATTAACCGGGAAGCTAGGGAGGAGGACAGAGAGCCTCGAGATGAGGGAAGAACCAATCCTCCACCACCACCTCCAGATATGCAGGCGCAGATGCTTGCTGGTAAGACGCAATTCTTCGCACAGTTTGCGGGGAACCAGACTGCTGTAGGCCCCGAGGAGAGGCCTAGAACAGAGGCAGTATATGAGAGGTTCAGGAGGATGAGTCCGAAGGAGTTTTCGGGTACTACTGACCCGATGGTAGCTGAGGGATGGATCAAGTCCATCGAGGTAATATTTGACTTTATGGAGCTGACTGACGCTGACAGGGTCAGATGTGCTATATTCTTGCTGTCGGGGGATGCTAGATTATGGTGGGAGAGTGCATCAGTGGCAGTAAACTTGCAGACTCTGTCGTGGAACGGATTCAAAGAGGTGTTCTACGCCAAGTACTTCACTGAAGAGGTACGCTCTCTTCTGACCAGGGAATTTATGACGCTGAGACAGGGAGACAGTAGTATGGCAGATTTTGTCAGAAAGTTTGAGAGGGTGTGTTACTTCGTACCCCTCATTGCGAATGATGCCCAAGCAAAGCTGAGGCATTTCATGGATGGACTGCGGCCGATCTTGCGCCGTGATGTGAGAGTAGCTGGCCCTACTACTTATGCAGTCGCCGTATCTAGAGCGATGGCGGCAGAGCAAGACCAGCGAGATATTGAGGCTGACAGGCAGGGCAAGAGGCCCTATCAAGCTCCGCAGTACCAGCAGCAGCAGCATCAGCGACCCCAGCATAGGAGGCCTCCCCAGGGGCCACCAGGGAAGAAGCAGTATCATGGACCGCCGCAAGGCAAGGGTCCAATCCAGCAGCAGGGAGTTCCTCAGAAGCCAGAATACCTCGTGTGCCAAAAGTGCAATCGTCAGCATAGGGGCCAGTGTTTGTACGGATCAAGCAAATGCTTCAAATGCGGATCCAGTGACCACATTGTGAAGGAGTGCTCGCAGTGGAAGCAGCCAACCCAGGGCAGGGTATTCGCCATGCACGCACAGGAGGCGGATCCAGACACCACTTTACTGACTGGTAAACCTTTCTACCTAAACTCAGTATTATTTTGCCATGCATGTGGAAATTTTGCGTGGGATTATTAGTGTGCTAGTAATATTTTGTGTGACTTGGGATATTGAGTTCTATTATGCTTTAGGTTACTGTTTGTATGTTGGGGATATAAGTTTTGTGTTGTGCTAAAGCATCTCAAGAAACATTTTTATTAAGAGATTATCCACAACTGCACTGATAGACTCAGGAGCCACTCACTCCTTCATATCAGAGACTTTTGCTAATCATTTGGACCTCAAGTCCATTGGCCTAGACGTGAACTTTTCAGTGACAGTCCCATCAGGGGAAGAGCTGTTAGCTACCAGTGTGGTCAGAGATATCGATCTAGAACTGCATGGCCACCTAGTATATGCAGATTTAATCCTATTGCCGATGCCAGAATTCGACATCATATTGGGAATGGACTGGCTGACTAAGAACAGAGTTCTTATCGACTTTCAGAAGAGATCAGTGTTAGTCAGACCATTGGGCATAGAGCAGTTTCTTTTTGAGCCAGCCAGATGGAGGAGTTTCCCGCGCGTGATCTCTTGCACGCAGGCACGTAGACTCATTTCGAAGGGGTGTCAGGCCTTCTTGGCCAGCATTATCTTAGCACCGGACGTGCCCACTCCTTCTGTATCAGGGGTGCCAGTAGTAAGAGATTTCCCAGACGTCTTTCCAGATGACGTCGCAGGCCTTCCACCAGATAGAGAGGTGGAGTTTGCAATCGATCTCATGCCAGGCACAGTGCCAATCTCTAAGGCACCGTACAGATTAGCTCCAGCAGAGATTTTAGAACTTAAGCAGCAGATTCAGGAGCTCTTAGACAAGGAGTTTATCTGCCCGAGTTTCTCACCGTGGGGCGCACCAGTGCTCTTTGTGAAAAAGAAAGACGGAAGCATGAGACTGTGCATCGATTACCGTAAGCTGAACAAGGTAACGATCCAGAATAAGTACCCATTGCCTAGAATCGAAGACTTGTTTGATCAGTTGTAGGGAGCTACCGTGTTCTCCAAGATAGATCTTCGATCAGGGTATCATCAGCTGAAAGTGAAGGATGCAGATGTCCACAAGACAGCTTTCAGGACCAGATATGGGCATTACGAGTTCTTGGTGATGCCATTTGGATTGACAAATGCTCCAGCAATTTTCATGGATCTCATGAACCGAGTATTTCAGCCGTTCCTCGATCAATTCGTCATTGTATTCATTGACGACATCCTTATATACTCGAAGAGCCATGAGGAGCACAGCCAGCACTTGAGGACAGTTTTACAGATTTTGCAGAGTCGCAAGTTATTTGCGAAGTTCAATAAGTGCGAGTTTTGGTTGCAGAAAGTAGCGTTTTTGGGACATATAGTATCTAGCAGTGGAATCGAGGTGGATCCAGCGAAAGTAGCAGCTGTCAAGGAATGGGTTGAGCCAAAGAATGCATCTGAAATCCGCAGCTTTTTGGGTTTAGCGGGTTACTACCGAAAGTTTATTCAGGGGTTTTCGTCCATAGCAGTGCCGCTCACTTCACAAACCAAGAAAAATGCCAAATTTGTGTAGAGTGATGAATGTCAGAAGAGCTTTGATACGTTGAAGCAAGCTCTTATTTTTGCGCCGGTGCTAGCCATGCCATCAGGGCAAGGAGACTTTATGTTATATACCGATGCATCTAAGCTCGGGTTAGGCGCAGTATTGATGCAGCAGGGTCGGGTCATAGCTTATGCTTCCAGGCAGTTGAAAGTGCACGAGAAGAACTACCCAACGCATGATCTTGAGTTAGCCGCCGTTGTCTTCTAACTGAAAATTTGGAGACACTACCTATACGGCGAGAAATGTCAGATTTTCACCGATCATAAGAGTCTCAAATATTTCTTAACGCAGAAAGAGCTGAATATGAGACAGAGACAGTGGTTAGAACGAGTGAAGGATTACGACTGCGAAATTAGCTACCATCCGGGAAAGGCTAATGTTGTCGCAGACGCATTGAGCAGGAAGGTGGCAGTTGTAGCGCAGTTGTCAGTGCAGAGACCTCTTCAGTCTGAGATTCAGAAGTTTGGTCTAGAGATTTATCGTGAGGGCAGAGCTCCTAGGCTGTCTAATCTGACAGTCAAATCTGATTTGCTAGACCGTATCCGGGCAGGACAGTCTTCAGATGAGCAGCTACAGAAATGGAGACTGAAAGATGAGGCCAAGGGCAGTGTTCTTTATACAGTGTCAGATGGAATTGTGAGATACAGAGGTAGAATGTGGGTGCCTAGTGGTGAATCGATCAGACATGATATTTTGACAGAGGCACACGCATCTCCGTATTCTATCCATCCAGGAGGTACCAAGATGTATAAGGATCTCCAGATTTTGTATTGGTGGCCAGGGATGAAGAGAGACATCCGCCGATTTGTGTCAGAATGCCTCACTTGTCAGTAGGTGAAGGCAGAGCATCAGAGGCCAGTAGGGATGCTTAAGCCACTCCCGATCCCAGATTGGAAATGAGAGAATATTACTATGGATTTTGTGGTTGGGTTGCCTAGATAAGTCAGAGGTTTTAATGCTACTTGTGTTATAGTGGACCGACTCACCAAGTCAGCGCATTTCTTGCCAGTGAAGACGACTTTCTCCAAGACACAGTATGCGGAGCTTTATATCAGGGAGATAGTCTGTCTGCATGGATTACCAGTTTCAATTGTGTCCGACAGGGACCCGAGATTCACATCGTCCTTCTAGAAGAGCTTACGTGCAGCCATGGGAACAAAGTTTCTTTTCAGTACAGCTTTTCACCCGCAGACAGATGGCCAGTCTGAGCGAGTGATTCAAATTTTAAAGGACTTGTTGCGAGGGTGTATGATTGATTTTCAAGGAACTTGGGAGTCTAAGATACCTCTAGTGGAATTTACATACAACAACAGCTTCCAATCATCAATAGGTATGGCTCCTTACGAGGCCTTATATGGAAGAAAGTGCAGATCACCAGTTCATTGGGACGAGGTCGGAGAAAGAGCGGAACTTGGACCAGAAATAGTTCAGCAGACTGCAGACGTGGTGGTCAAGATTCGTGATAGAATGAAGACCGCCCAGAGTCGTCAGAAGAGTTATGCTGATAAGAGGAGGAGAGATCTCGAATTTGCCGTTGGTGATCACGTTTTCGTCAAGATAGCACCTATGAAGGGGGTGATGAGATTCGGGAAAAGAGGCAAGTTGAGTCCGAGGTTCATTGGACCATTTGAAATTTTGGACAGAATTGGGACACTAGCCTATCGTGTTGCCCTTCCGCCAAATCTGGCCGGGGTACACAATGTGTTCCATGTCTTGATGTGAGGAAATATCTGGCTAATCCTTCGCACATTCTGAGTTATGAGCCGTTGCAGTTGGCTCCAGACTTGTCTTATGGGGAAAAATCAGTCCATATCCTAGACAGGCAAGAGCGTAGGCTCCGGAACAAAGTGACTAAGCTAGTCAAAGTTCGGTGGCTAAACCAATCAGTGGAAGAGGCCACTTGGGAGTTAGAGGCAGATATGAGACTTCGGTACCCGGAGTTGTTCGATAAGACTTAATTTTGAGGACGAAATTTTTATAAGTGGGGGAGGAACTGTAGATCCCAAATTCGTACACGTAAAACCCATGCATTATTTATTTGTTAAATCAGTTATTTAATTTAAAATGATTTTCTTAGCCATTCATAATTTATTTAAATGTATTATTTTAAATTAGTCATGTTTATTGTGATGCACGTTAAAATGTCTTTCGAGTTTCATGTTTCAGGCGATCATTCGAGGCGGGATTGAGGAAAAGACCAGCGAAGATTTTGGCAATTTAAAATGTGGTATTTTATTTTTAAGTTGAGTTTGGGGCGTTTTAAAATAATTTATTAAGTTTCAGCATTTTAAGCCTAAATCATTTAGCTAGTAATTTTAAGAGTTTAAAACTTTTATAATTAGCATTTTGGGTGTGTTACTTTAATTGAGGAGTTTATTTTAAGTTTAAGTAGTGAGGAATTTTAAGTTTTTAAAATGATTATTTTATTGAAAATTATTTGGAGTTAAAGTAAGGGGATTAATATTATTTTTATACCTAATAATTTAATTAAACCACACTTTAATCCTAAATTGATTGATTAAGCAAAAATCTATTTCCCTAAGTACTAAACTCACGCACACACACCTTTTTCACACACTAATTATCGGCCAACACACACACACAAACAATTCATTCTAGCTTTTATTTTTTTTAGAAGCAAAAACCTAGGGTTCTTCCTACTCTAGTGCAGCCGCCCCTCCTTTGATATTATTCCAGCAATTTTCTTGTGAATTCTTCAAGGATTTTAGCGCCACGGTCATCCCGGATCAACCTCGCTTCCATCTCCGCTTCGGTATCGCCGGTTCGGTAACGTTTAAGATTCAAAAGGCATGTATAATCTCTCCTTTGCTGCGTCGATCATGTCATATTATGTGTTGCGTTGTTTTTATGCGTAAAAATTCATGTATGATGTTCGTAGTTTGAGCGGTTAATTGATTGGATCGACTTTGAAGGAAAATTTTTAGATTTAAATCCCGTTTTTACTGTTCTTGTTAAAACTGCGAATTTTCGGTCAAGATTTTGAGAAAACTTTCAACACGCAAAATGGAGAACTTTTTGATACCTTCGATTTTATATAAAATTCGAGTGATTTGGATAAAAATTGAGTGAGTTATGGTGTTTTTCGTGGGACTGCTCAAACTGCGTTTTCAGTAAATTATGATATTGATGCGTTCTTGAAGTTTATTTGTTACAGGCTTCGTTGGGGATCGACGGGTGATCGTTGCTGCGTCTAAGTATGTTTAGTGTGATGTTGGAATGATTTTTGGGTTGTCATTTCGTGTTGGTAGGCACTTCTATGCATTAAAAGTTCTATGATGGGTTTGTTCGTCAATTGTCGTGTTCACGGTTTGTTGCATCGTTTGGGATGCGTAGTCGTATTGGAGTATTTTTAAAGGTTTGATTCAGTGCTATAGTGTCCTAGGAGGTGTCTCGGGGTGTCGATTCTTAGTCCATTTGGGTTGGTTGGAAGAAAGAAATGTCATGTTAAGTTTTTCACGCAGGTTTCATCATACAGTGGCTAGCCGGACCCTGACACGGGGTCCGTGCCTTTGTTTCCTCCTTAGTGCCAAGAAACCGAGAGTACACGGACCTTGACACGGACCCGGACCCGGGGTCCCTGCCATTCGTTTTCTTCATGACACATTTTACAGTATGTATACGGACCTGTACACGGACCAGGCACGGTGTCCGTGCCTTCCCTTTTTCCTTCGCACACATTTTACCGAACCTACCTGGACCCTTACACGTACCCAGGCACGGGGTCCCTGTACTGCTTATTTTGGGAAAAATATTGATGTATGCTTTGAGGTTTGATGTCTTGGTTTAGTGCACTGATTTAAATGGTCGAGTCATGGGAATTTTAGCATGTCCTAAGTAAGCGATTGAGCTTAGGTATAGGCATGATCATTACGTCTAAGTCACGCAAGTTAAACTTTTGAGCTCATGTTAGCATGTTGCAGCAACGGCCCCAAACGAGATCCAACGAATCCCTCAACGCCAAGTAAGTTAGATGACGTGCAAAAGAAAATATTTTAAAGTTTTGAGGTATGCTAATTGCTTTGTGACCAAATGTATGAATGGGTTTGGAAGTCGGTGAACGTGGCCGAGGACCTCTCCGCCCCGTTAAACTTATGAACGGGTTCAGATCGGGATTGGAAAGCGTTAAACTTATGAACAGGGACCAATCCACCCGTTAATCTTATGAACGGGGATCTTATGTATGCGGCAGTGGATACGTCCCTGTCAGCCTAGTACTGTGGTGTGTCTGATCAGGCCTTATTATGTTATGGGTCACTTACTTTGAAACATGCCTCTACGCAAAATTATGCTTTATATTCTCAAGTTTATGTTACGAGAATGTTTATGAAAAGCTCATGTTGATGGCACGTCTAAGTTAAGCTCACGATGTTCAAGTTTCAAGCATGTTAAATTCAAGTTCAAGTATGTATGTTCTATTTTTAAAGTTGCATGCGGTTTTATTATGTAGTACTCGCTATTTCCCTGTTTATACGTGTTGAGTCTTTAGACTCACTAGACTTGATCGATGCAGGTGAGTATTTTGAATAGGAGACAGGAGGTGGCGACCAAGGGGCAGGCTTGGACTGAGCGGGAGGCTAACCCGAGGACCGCAATGTTTATGTTTTTATGCAAATGTTAATTTACTCTGATTTCATGTTTTGAGGGAAACACTTTGAGCAAACCTTTTGTGAGCAAATTTTATTGAAGTTATTTTGAGCAACCATGTCTTATGGGGGACTTGCTTGAGATATTTTATGGCAAACTTTGAAGGTTATGTTATGTTTAAGAAAATTTTAAATTTTTCCGCAAATTTTGAACGGTAAAAGTACGGTACGTTTCAAATAATATGTATAAAATCACATAAAACAGTGAAAATAATTTTACGTAAAATAACATTTTCATGACATGCAAAAATTTAAACATAATCATTTTCATAAATATTTTCATATCGACATATTCATATTCATCATAAACATATTCATATTCATATTCGTTGAATTCAGATCGTTGATTGTGAATTTCGTATTCGTATTGTGGGCAATGGATCCATCTACATGTAACCACAGTACTTGGCGGCGGGGACATCAGTGACGCTCTCACCCGTCAACTGAGCATTGGCCTTACATATTAATATATCATTGTACCACGTGTTCGTATTAGTCACAATCACTTCCCATCCTTCAACATTTCATGTTTCCATCACTTTATAAAAAAACATGCATAATAATATCGTTTTTCTTTTAAATCAAGCATGCAACAAATCTTTTAAATGGCCATGTTAAATCATAAAAATCCATCAACATTGAAAATTAACATTTTAACATATAAAACAGCATTCAAAGCATTGTCATGACGTTTACTAATTTTCATATGTAAAATTATCGTTTTACACATAGACGTAAAAATCTTCGAATTTGACTTTTCTTAATTCCATTGACTCTAACATGTTCCAAATAATTATTTAAGCTTAAAACAATTTTCCCATTATTTTATTTAGCTTAAATATTAGACTTTTTAATAAATCTTTAATTATTAATTTTTAAGACGTTTTAATCCCGAAATATTTCAAACTTTAATATAAAATTCATAAATTAAAAACTTAGACTTTTTATATTATTATAGCCCCCGTGAACCACAACTCGACCCCCGTGAGTCATGTTTCGATTTATTTCCTAAAACAAAAACCCCAAGTCTCACCCTAAGCCCCTTCGAGCCACCTACACATTTTCCTTGAGCCAAGCTCGAGATGGCCTAAGCCAACATCGATCAAACCCTTCCCTAGACCCTAATGGACCCTAAGAACCAAGGGAACCTTACCCTAGCTTTGAAACCAAACCACCACACCAGCTGCATGAAGTGGCAGAGACTTCTCATGTGAGTGGACCGCAAGTTTGTACGCCTAGGACTCTAGTCAACCGAGCCAGCCCCTGACCCTGACCCTTAGCACCCTCCTGCCTCCTAGGACCCTGACCACTTGACCTAGCTCTGGCCGAGCCCCTGAACCCTTGCACGCCGCTGCACACAGACGTGCAGCAGGGCTCCTTCTCAGGTTGGAGTCCTATCTTGCTAGGACTCTTTCTCAGCCCTCTTGACTCAAGTCCTTGCGTGGCTAGGACTCTCTCCCTGACTCATACATGACCCTATCCCAGCCCTGGTCCAAACCAAACCCAAGTCAAGCCATCATGTCTAAAACCCAAGCTCCTTGATCAACCCATACCAGATTTCGGTTCCAGCTTGTTGATTTCGTGTTGTGCAACGTTTTGGTTGTGTTCTAGGACTCGAAACTCATGTAAAACAATGCTTGATCATGTCCTAATCATGGCAGCCCCTTTAACAACATAATAATCATGTTTTTGAATCAAGTTCAAGCCTTAAATTTCACATATGACATAAAATCAAAAATATTTCATGTTGCCACTTTTTTTCCTTGCAAAACGATTTTAAATAATTACTATGGTGTGAATGATGAGTAAAAATGAGAATATGACGTGTCTTTGCGTATTTTACGCACGAATAAACATTGACAATTGCAAAGAACGGCGACGAATGACCTTGGCTTGATTTTTCCTTGCTATTTTCAAAAATTCACACTTCAAAAAAATTGTGTGTGTCGTGTAATTGTGCTGAGAGAAGTTTGGAATTGTAGGGGAAAGAGGCGTGGGGTTTGAAGGGTTATGGGAGGGTTTTTGTATATTATATAGTTTATTTAATACACTAATCTAGTCTTGGCCCATTAAGAAGGTTAATTAGGCTCATTAGTACTTAATTAAAATATAAAAATTATTTTGTGTAGAAAAGTTTGTGAGTTTATTAGTCGGCCAGTTGCCAACACATTCGTATTTTTGGTTGAAAATCCAACAACGATAAAATTTATGTCCCGCCGTATAAAATCACCTCAAACTCCTTATTTTCAAAAATATGAAAAAGCATCCATCATATTTTAATTAATGGAAAACAATTATTTAATAAAAATATTTTTCATTTTTCAGCCATCGGTCTCCGTTCCTCGATCGCAACTCGAATAATCCCTTAAAATTACATTTTAACGCATATAAGTAGAAAACTACTAAAACATCTCATAAACATGTCATATAATCAATTTAGCAATCAAAATCAATTCATTAACAATTTTTCATATTCTCTAGATTTGCATGGAGTTGAATTACGCGGTCTTAATTTTGAACCTTACAATTCCTTCCCTTCCACGACCCTCCCCAAATAAAATTTCGTCCTCGAAATTTGAACTTACCGAATAGCTCTGGGTAGCAACTCCTCAAGTCCCTCTCGGTTTCGCAAGTAGCTTCTTCTTCCGAGTAATTCAGCCACTTGACATTGACCATTGGAATGACTTTGTTTTGCAGTCTTCTTTCTTGCCTTCTAAGATTTGGACAGGTCTTTCCTCATAAGTCATGTTTGGAGTCAATTGTAGAGGTTCATAATTTAGCACATGTGATGGATTCGACATGTACTTCCGCAGCATCGAAATATGGAACAGATTGTGAACTCCAGAAAACATCGATGGCAATGCCACCCTATAAGCTATCCTCTCCAAAATCTCAAACGGACGAATAAATCTTGGACTAAGCTTCCCTTTCTTGCCAAAACGCATAACACCTTTCATATGTGCTATTTTCACAAATACACGGTCTCCCACTGCAACTCTAAGTCTCTTCGTCTCTTGTCGGCATAACTCTTTTGTCGGCTTTGTGCAGTCTTCATTCTCTCTCAAATTTTGACTACAAGCTCGGCAGTCTCTTCAATCACATCCGGACCAATCTCTTTTCTTTCCCCAAACTTTTCCCAATGAATAGGAGATCAACATTTCCTTCCATAAAGTGCCTCAAAAGGAGTCATCCCGATAGATGATTGAAACAATTATTTTAGGTGAACTCCACTAGAGGTAATTTCGGTTCCCAACTGCCTTGGAAATCGATCACACAAGCTCGCACTAGATCTTATAAAATTTGAATAACTCTCTCGGACTGACCATCGGTTTGAGGATGAAATGCTGTACTGAATAATAACTTGGTCCCCATCGCTGCATTCAGACTCTTCCAAAAAGATTATGTAAATCTCGGATCTCTGTCAGAAACAATAGATACAGGAATACCATGCAGACGAACTATCTCTCGAATATATAACTCGGCCTACTGAATCATGGTGAATGTAATCTTAATAGGTAGAAAATGCGTTAATTTCGTAAGACGATCCACTATCACCCATATAGCATTGAATCCTTAACAGTCTTTGGTAATCCCACAACGAAGTCCATAGTAATATTTTCCATTCCACTCGGGAATAGTGAGTTGCTTAAGTTTCTCCGCTGGTCTCTGATGCTCTGCTTTGACTTGTTGACATGTCAAACATTCGGCCACAAAACGCAGAATATCTCTCTTCATACCTGGCCACCAATATAACAATTGCAAATCTTTGTACATTTTCGTGCTTCCAGGATGAATGGAATATGGTGTGTCATGAGCTTCCTTCATAATGAGACCCCTCAAAGAATCGTCACTAGGAACCCATAAGCGATCTCGATAATGAACTATATCATCCACCTCAGAATATAATTTCCGGCCCTTGGCTTCATCTCTTGCTCTCCATTTCTGCTATTGCTCGTCCGTAGACTGTCCCCACGAATCCTATCTCTCAAAGTAGATTGTCTGATAATGTGGCAAGATTGGGGCCTCGCCCCTAGCATATACTTTAAGCTTAAACCGCTGTATCTCGGACTACAACGATCTTTGAAGTAATAATTGAGTGATAACTGCTGCTTTTCGACTCAATGTGTTCCATAACATTAGCTTTCCCCGGATGATAGCTAATCTCACAGTCGTAGTTCTTTACTAATTCAAGGCATCTTCTCTGTCTCATATTCAACTCTTTTTGGGTGATGAAGTATTTCAAACTTTTATTATCGGTGAATATTGTGCACTTCTCCACATATAATTAATGTCTCCAAATCTTCCATGCAAAAACTACCGCTGCAAGCTCAAGATCATGAATAGGGTATTTTTTCTCGTGAATTTTCAACTGTATCGATGCATAGGCTATAACTCGGTCATTTTGCATCAGAACTGCACCCAAACCAAGTTTAGAAGCGTCGGTATAGAGAACATACTCACTGTAATGCCCGAGATTTTTCATTATATTAATATGAGATTATTGATTATGAATTGATGTGATTATAGCCGGGCCATTCCGAGACCAGATTGGGCAAAACTTATAAATTGTACAAGTTTTGGACAGAACTATTGGCGTCCCAGCGGCAGAAAGTGACCGCCCGAGCGCCAATGTTCAACAAAATATGCTTCGGACAGAAGATGTGGCGCCCGGGCGGTAGTTTTTGACCGCCCGAGCGCCAATGAATAATCGGGAGGCAGAACACCTTGCGCCCGGGCGGTAAGTTTCAACCGCCCGAGCGCCGACCAAGCGCCCGAGCGGAAATTTATGACCGCCCGAGCGCCAATCGATAGGGATGAAAAAAAATGTTGCCACGTTTCTAGCCATGCAACTTGCAATATATATATATCTCTTTCCTTCAAATTCAGTAGAGGAAACGAAGAAAGGGGAAAAGAAAAGCTTCAGAAAATCCTTACGCCTTTATATTTCGATCCGTCCGCTAGATTTTCAATCCAACTTCAGTACTGAGTTTCTATCGACGCAGGCTTCAACAGGACGTAAGTTTCATTGATTTCTGTTATGTTCTGAAATTATGATATTGAAGGAATCAAATATGATTCATATATGGTGTTTCTGATATGTTAGACATCGTATAATCGAAATCGGATTGAAGAACGGATACCGTGTAGAATTGTTATGAATTTCAGAGTTGATTTGACTGAGATGTGATATCATAATTGTATCGTATTGATTATGAGTTGTGGGAATGGATATCTAATTGATTTATATTGCTGGGTATATTGAGATTGTACAGTTATGCTGTTGAAACAGAATTTGATTGAGTTCTGATTATATCCAGTATTGATTGAGTGGGGTATTGATATTGTATTCCTCGTTATTGTCATTGTCAGATTGAGTATTGACAGATTTGAGTTCGAGAGTTCGACAGAGTCAGATTGACAAAGAGAAAGGTATAAATCAATGTTGATTCGGGATTGCACAACTCGAGTTAGATTTGACTTTAGTTTCCCAAAATCACATACTGAATGATTATTGCATTAATATTTGCAATTCTTGATATTGATATGCTTAGTCTATTGATCTATAGGAAAGCATGAATTAGAGTTGGGCAGATCCGCCTAGTCTTTGGCAGAATTGCCATTGCAGAACCGCCAAGTCACTGGACTTTTGGATATATATATCGATATACTGAGGAGAAGACCAACTCCTATTGCAGATCTTCGATATAGACAGCCAAAGTCTGGGACTAAGAACGTACCACCATCTAGCTGGGGTAAAGTAGATGGGAGAACGTTGTGTTCTTATTCAGATCGGGATCCCTAGATTAGAAATGAGTCAAGTCTGAGATGATGAGTCTAGAGTTTGAGTTACAGTTTTATATCGATTCATGTTTTTCAGATTTGATACATGTTATTGATATATGTTTCATGCTTTTATATATGTTTTATATGCTTGCATTATTACATTATTTATACTGAGATTTATTTCTCACTGGAGTTATCCGGCTGTTGTCTTGTTTGTATGTGTGCATGACAACAGGTGGGACAGGATCAGGGTAACGAAGAGAATGAGAGATTCAAGATTAGCATGGAGATCCGAACTTAGAGTAGAGTGATTTTCAGTACTTGATGTAGTGGCTGAACTCTAGTTGCGATAAACATATGTTGTACATGATCTGTACTTTATGTTGATATTTATATCAGAGTGATTACTTTACGTTTCCGCATTTGTATTTTAAAAAAAATAAAAAAATAAAATTTAGACCCATATTAATTAGATGATCCTAATAATGATTAAGAAGATGGATTAGGTTCGGGTCCCCTCACTCGCCTTGCCCGATGGCATAGATAACACTGGCACTGATATCAAGGCTTGCTTTAACTTGTCAAAACTGTCTTGACACTCGGATCCCCATACAAACTTTGCATTTTTCTTTGTCAAGGCGGTCATAGGTACCGCTATAGATGAGAATACCTGAATAAATTTGCGATAATAGCCCGCTAGTCCCAAAAAACTGCGAATCTCGGTAACATTCTTGGGTACTGCCCAATCTTGCACTTTCTCAACTTTAATTGGATCAACTTTAAAGCTATCACTAGGAATGATGTGGCCTAAGAAAGCCACTGTATCAAGCCAAAACTCGCACTTGCTGAATTTTGCATATAACTTCCTATCTTACAGTACTTGCAATGTTGTCCTCAAATGACGACTATGCTTCTCTTTATTCTTCGAATAGATCAAAATATCATAAATGAAGACTATAATAAATTGATCTAGATACTGCTAAAATACGCGATTCATGAGATCTATGAAGATCGATAGCGTATTGGTCAACTCAAATGGCATGACCATAAACTCGTAGTGCCCATGTCTAGTACAAAACGCTCTCTTGTGAACATCCAACTGTTTCACTTTCAATTGATAGTATCTAGAACGAAGATCAATCTTCGAGAATAACGTTGCTCCTTGTAACTGATCAAATAATTCTTCGATTCTTGCTAGAGGATACTTATTTTTTGACAGTGACTCTATTCAGCTCTCGATAATCAATACAGAGTCGCATACTACCACCTTTTTTCTTCACAAATAATACCGGTGCGCCCCATGGAGAATAACTAGGGAGAATAAAACCCTTGTCTAGCAATTCTTGGATTTGATCTTTTAATTCTTTCATTTCAACGGGTGCTAGAGGATATGGTGCTTTAGATATAGGAAAAGTTCCCGACATTAATTCAATAGAAAATTCCACCTCACGATCAGGTGGAATGCCAGAAACGTCTTCAGGAAAGTCACTAGGAAAGTCTCTGACAATATCAACATCCTCCAATTTCTGACTGATAGGAGCATGTGCGGTAGTGACACATGCTAGAAAAGCTTGGCATCCACGTCTAATAAGCTTTCTCGCACACAGACAAGAGATAATGTGCGGCATTTGCTTGTTTCTCGCCGCCTCAAAGACAAAAGATTTCAACTAGGCGATCGAATAGACACTGATCACTGACGAAAATCTATCGAAGATCCGTTCGCTGATAACAAATCCATACCGAGAATGATGTCAAATTCAGGCATAGGGAGTACAATAAGATCTAACCGAACCACATCTTTGAATAAACAAAGCTCTAGATTCCTGACAATTTTAGACGTGAGCATTTGATCATCGGAAGGAATAGAAACTCTGAAACCAATCCCATATCCTCAGGAATGATATTCAGTCTCTTGATGAAGGTTTCAGATATGAAGTAATATGCAGCTCCTGAATCTAGCAGTGCATAGGTTGCTACACTTGAATGATAATCCTCCCTGCGGCGAAAATGTCTTTTAAATCTTTACGTGTTGAAGCTTAAGGAAATTTCTATCATTATTCTCCCAAAGTTATGTGAAGATTACGTGTTGAACTTGAGCATTTCTTGAAAAATTTTCATTTTAGCCCTTCAATTTTTTCCGAAATTTGCATTAAAGTGCCAAAATTTTCGGATATTTGCAATTTGGCCCTTATATTTTTGAAAATTTACATTTTGGTCTCTTAAATTTTGACAAATACATTTTTTTGCTCCTTGAGAATTCATATATTACATTTAAGTCCCTTATCTTTCGGTTAATTGCATTTCGGTCCTCACCCTTCGAAATTTTGTATTTTGGTCCTTAGATGTTCGAGAATGTACCCCAAAATTTCAAAAATTGCACTTAGACCCCTCCAAATTTCGAAACGCATATCAACCTTAAATTATGATTTTCTTTAATTTTTGGCCAGAAACTTTTTATTTTGAATTATTCATCCTTTGCATAAATTAAGGCAAAAAATCAATATCAATTCTAAGGTTTCTAAAATCGTATCTTAAATCCAACTAAGGTAGAGCTTGCAACCTAATTTCCACTAGGTTAATCTTGATCCCAAATTCAATTCTAATAACCAATTTAACATTTCATGCAATTAAAAGTAATATAAAATTTTTAAATGACTAGGTTACCCGTAATGAGCGTAGTTTCTGGCTCCTCTTCTGCTTCTTAAGCATGCATAACATATGCTCTTCCAACAGTAGGTGCATTCTTCTTTGGGCAATCAGCAGCTTTGTGCCCTTCCTCCTTGCATATGAAGCATCTAAAAGATCCCCACATGCATTTACCATAATGTAAGCGATTGCACTCCTTGCATGGTTGCCTATCAGCAGGCTTAGGTGTTCCAGGATTTGGTGGCTTGTGTGGTTCTTGCTTCTTGACTTGTCCTTGGCGCTTTTGAGGCCCTGTGGGTCTAGGAGGACCCGTATATGGCTTCTTGTTTGGCTGATTATTATTTTGGTGTTGCTGCCTCTTGCGCTGCATCTCAAACTCAATATCCTTCAATGATTGCTCAGACTGGAATGCATACGTAGTAGCAGTAGCATAATCCAAAGGACGCATCATCATAACATTATTTCGTATGGTGGGTCGTAGACCATCCAAGAAGTGTCTAAATTTCTCCGCATCATCCCTCGCAATAAGGGGTACAAAGTGACAACCCCTATCAAATTTCCTCACAAACTCAACAACAGTCGAGTCTCCCTGACGGAGGCTCATAAATTCCCTCTTCAATCGCCCTCTAACATCAGCAGTAAAATATTTTTCATAGAAAATCTCCTTGAAAAGAACCCATGTAAGAGTAGCAATATTGATACCATGCTCCACTCCTTCCCACCACAAAGAAGCGTCATCCCTAAACATGTAAGTGGCACATCTCACATGGTCGGCGTCTCCCATATTCAGATAGCAAAAGTGCATCTCAAGTGCACGAATCCAAGCCTCGGCAGCAAAAAAGTCGGTAGTGCCAGAAAATTCCTTCGGCGCTAGCCTCCGGAACTGATCATAAACATACTGATGTGGCCTAGGTGCTTGCTGAAACTGCTCAAAGAAACGAGTCATCCTCTCCAAAGCTCGCGTAGCAGCGTCACCATTAGGAGGTGGGGGTGCATTAACGTACTTATCCTCAACATTCTCGGTCTACCCTTGGGCAATAGGTACGTGTCTAGGAGGCATAATAACTGAATATTTTCCAAATACTAACGTAACCAACATCCATTTAAATCTAAGTTTTCAAACCATGTATCATATCCTAATTCATAAGCAATTTAAGCATACAAAGCATATATACTCAAAAAGTAAGTAAACATGTGACATAAAAATATTATTCATGTAATCATGCAGGTAACATCATAATAAATCATGTAAAGCATTTAAGCTTACAGATTGAGGCTTTACGACTGATCTTCCCAGCACTAATGGTGGCACAACTCTTTACAAAACCATTGCTCTGATACCAACTAAAACGTCCACTACTTGTTTTACATAAAAAGTACTAGATTTTTTTTAAAAAAACCTTACTAGTTTATCGGCCGAACCCTTATACAAAATATATAAAATATTTTTGAACCATTTTAAAATATAAAACAACCAACTAACATTTTAAAATCATTTTAAAATCAAAGGAACTATTCAAAACATAAAACCATCCAATGTTTTACCAAACCTAAAAAAAAATAATTTGAAAAGTATAAATCATACTATCACATCTCAAAAACAGCTCAAAGCATAAATAAAATTCGTAAAAGCTTTAACATAAAATCATAAACATAAATCATAAGCGCGAAAAATAGAAGCACTGGTCCTCGGGTAATGTGCACCTCCATTCCAGTCAAATCAAGCATCAAGACCCCCACTACCCTCAACATCATACTCACCTGCATCGATCACACTTAGTGAGTCTAAAGACTCAAAACAATATATTCTTGAAAACAAATAACACGTATAAAATCATATACAATAGTGAAATTTTTTTTACTTAAAATAACATTTTCATGACATGCATAAACTTAGTCATAATCATTTTCATAACAACATATTCATATTCATATTCATCATAAACATATTCATATTCATATTCGTTGAATTCAGATAATTGATTGTGACTTTTGTATTCGTATTGAGGGCGATGGATCCATCAACATGTAACCATAGTACTAGGCGGCGGGGACATCAACGACACTCTCACCCGTCAACTGAGCCTTGGCCTTATGTATTAACATATCATCTTATCACGTGTTCGTATTAGTCACAATCACTTCTCATCATTGAACATTTCGTGTTTCCATCACTTTATTAAAAAAAAACATGCATAATAATATTGTTTTTCTTTTAAACCAAGCATGCAACATATCTTTTAAATAGCCATGTTAAATCATAAAAATCCATAAACATTGAAAATAAACATTTTAACATATAAAACAGCATTCAGATCACTTCCATGACGTTTACTAATTTTCATATGTAAAATTATCGTTTTACCCCTAGGCGTAAAAATCCTCGAATTTGACTTTTTCTTAATTCCATTGACTCTAACATGTCCCAAATAATTATTTAAGCTTAAAATAATTTTCCCATAATTTTATTTAGTTTAAAAACTAGACTTTTTAATAAATCTTTAATTATTCATTTTTAAGGCGTTTTAATTCCGAAAAATTTCAAACTTTAATATAAAATTTCTAAATTAAAAACTTGGACTTTTTATATTATTTTAGCCCCCGTGAACAATGACTCGACCCCCGTGAGCCATGTTTCGATTTATTTTCTAAAACAAAAACCTTAATTCTCGCCCGAAGCCCCTTCGAGCCACCTACACGTTTTCCTTGAGCCAAGCTTGAGCCGGCATGAGCCAACATCAAGCGAACCCTTCCCTAGACCCTATTGGACCCTATGAACTAAGGGAACCTGACCCTAACCCAAAAACCGAACCACCACACCAGCTGCATAAAGTGGCCGAGACTCCTCATGTGAGTGGACCCCAAGTTTGTGCGCCTAGGACTCTGGCCAACCGAGCCAACCCTTGACCCTTACCCTTAGCACCCTCCTAGAACCCTGACCACTTGACCTAGCCTAGCCCGAGCCCCCTGGACGAGCCCTTGTGCTCCGCTGCAAACAAACGCATAGAAGGGAACCTTCTCGGGTTGGCTAGGACTCCTTCCCAGCCATCTTGACTCAAGTCCTAGCGTGCCTAGGACTCTCTCCCTGACTCATAAATGACTCTATCCCAGACCTGGTCCCAACCAAACCCAAGCCAAGCCATCATGTCCAAAACCCGAGCTCCTTGATCAACCCATACCAGATTTCGGTTCCAGCTTGTTGGTTTCGTGTTGTGCAACGTTTTGGTTGTGTTCTAGGACTCTAAACTCATGTAAAATAATGCTTGATCATGTCCTAATCATGGCAGCCCCTTTAACAACATAATAATCATGTTTTTGAATCAAGTTCAAGCCTTAAATTTCACATATGACATAAAATCGAAAATATTTCATGTTGCCACAGTTTTCCATGCAAAACGATTTTAAATAATTACTATGGTGTGAATGATGAGTAAAAATGAGAATATGACGTGTCTTTGCGTATTTTACGCACGAATAAACATTGACAATTGCAAAGAACGGCGACGAATGACCTTGGCTTGATTTTTCCTTGCTATTTTCGAAAATTCACCCTTCAAAAATATTTTATGTGCCATGTAATTGTGCCGAGAGATGTTTGGAATTGTAGGGGAAAGAGGCGTGGGGTTTAAAGGGTTATGCGAGGCTTTTTGTATATTATATAGTTTAATTAATACACTAATCAAGCCTTGGCCCATTAAGAAGGTAAATTAGGCCCATTAGTGCTTAATTAAAATATAAAAATTCTTTTGAGTAGAAAATTTTGTGAATTGATTAGCCGGGTTGCAAACACGTTGTATTTTTTGTTGAAATCCAGCACCGATAAAATTTACGTCCCGGCGTATAAAATCACCTCAAACTTCTTATTTTCAAAAATATGAAAATGCATCAACCATATTTTAAATAATTAAAAACAATTATTTAATCAAATTATTTTCCATTTTTCAGCTATCGGCCTCCATTCCTCGATCGCAACTCGAATAATTCCTTAAAATTAAATTTTAATGCATATAAGTATAAAACTACTAAAACATCTCATAAACATGACACATAATCAATTTAGCAATTAAAATCAATTAATTTACCATTTTTCATATTACCTAGATTTGCATGCAGTTGGATTACGTCGTCTTAATTTTGGACCTTACAATGATATATCTCATGGGGTAGGAACGAGCTATAAACCAAGCTCACTTATAAATTGATAATTAATACGATCATTCAACACAAAATATCCTAGCATACACCTAACAATTTGGGCTTGCGCTTTTGATCATCGTTCATGCATAATATCACATATCATACACCATCAATTAGTTATCACAATAATCAATTGATCTAATATTATATATCTTGATCCAATCACTAACCGCTACGATTATAAATTAAACCAACAAAGTAAACAAATTCTTTTGTTTACTTTCTAATTAATTATTTATAACCGAATTTCTTGCAAATCATAATTTACTATAAATAATTAAAGTCCAACTTCAATTATTTATTTTATGATAAATATATATACACATTTTGTAGATTTAAACTTAAGGGCCAAAAAAAGACGGTTTTTCTCCAAAATTATTTGGCCCATTTAAATTTCACAAAATATGTCAACCATCTTATGGTCCAACAACTTAAGGCTCATGACACTTTGATATTTCAAAACACTTTTGGAAACACTAGTCGTCATCGTCGTTGCCAGATCTCCGTCGTCGGATTCCGGCCAACAAAAAAAACTTATTAAAAGGAGGGGGGTTCCTTGCTGCCCGAAATGGGCAGCAACATGCTCCCAAAATAGCCCCTCGAACCGGCCTCAATTTATTGTGACGAATTATCTCATGTGGTTAGAAATAGTCCTCAATATGATATCATGTATTTGCTACACAAAAAGTGACCTAAGCTCTTGACACCACTTGAAAGTGGATCGGTTACGGGTGTCCGGATGAGCAACGGAAGTTTCAAAAATCGTTTTACAATAGCAAAAACCGAGCACCCCACTTAGTGTGTAGCAAATAACAAACACAAAGTCATACATAGTGTGTTTAGATTTTTACCTATCAATAACAAGGATAGATTATTGGCTTCAACTAAGTTGTAAACAACTTAGCTCTTGAAAGGCTGACCCTATCTACAAGCTTCCCAAAGCACACCTTGCTCAAGAGGATTCTTTCACTAAAATTAGGTCAGTCACTAGTTTCAAAGATCCACTCTACACTTGAACTAGAAAAGGTAGAGTAATTTTTGAAAGGATCGGTTAGAAGGTGATAAGTGTTTAGAAGGGGGGGTTGAATAAACACTTACGGATTATGTATATTTTTCGAAAATTGGGTTCAGTTTAGTGACAAACTGACACTCGATATCTCGTCAGTCGATAACAATCAGTTTAACTAAGAAAACAGTTGCGGAAGTAAACTGACTGAGAGATAGAATAACTGACTGAAAATAATGACTGAAATAAAATGCACACGGTTTGTTTCTGGATGTTCAGAGAATAGAATAACTCCTACGTCACCCCTTCTATCACGAAGATAGGATTTTTACTCAAAGACTTTGATCGAATACAAAAGTTGTACTGACCCACTTCAGTTTGGACTTAACACTGCCAAAACTAAAACACTTAGTTCACAAAAACTTTTACAGTGCGTGACTGAATTTAACACAACTGAATGAATCTATCAAAGATTTCAAAGTGTTGATAAGCTCGAAAATGTAGCCTTGATTGCTACCGATATATCTGATAAGAGTGAGCTTTTGATATTCAAATACGAGTAGTGATTTTAGCAGCATAACAGCAAGCTTGAATAGAATAGTTGTTCGTTCTTCATTGATTCTCGACTGCTCTTCTTGCCTATTTATAGGCTTCTCTTCCACGATAACATTAAATAATATTTGAATCTTATATCCGTTGATTTCCACGTCAATATTCTCTCACATTCGTACACTGCAGATTCTGAAACGCGGCGTTCCACTCCGAGTTGCAGTCTGCTTTGTACTATTGTTGGTTGAATGTCCTTTTCAACTGATGACGTGTTTAGCTGAAGAATCAGCTGTTGAGCAATAGCTGGTGTGTTTTCGACTGAATATGATAGGATCGATTAACGTATCAAGAGTGTTTAGAAGGGGGTTTGAATAAACACTCACAATTAAAACTGATCTTTCCGAATTTTGAGTTCAGTTTGGTGACAAACTGATTCTCGGAATCTTGCTGGTCAATGACAATCAGTTAAACTAAAGTAGTTGCGGAAAGTAACTGACTGACAGATAGAATACAAAACTGAAATAGAATACACAAGGATTGTTTCTGGATGTTCGGATATTTCAATTACTCCTATGTCACCCCTTCTATCTCAAGGATAGGATTTCCACTAAAAGACTTTGATCGAATACAAGATTTGTACTGACCCACTTCAGTTTGGACTTACCACTGCCAAAAACTGAAACTCTTAGTATTACAAAATGTTCTCAGTGCGTAATTGATCTTAGAACTATATAATTTAATGAATTACAAAGTACTAGTGAGCTCAAATTGTAGCCTTGACTGCTACGAATAAACCAAGTAAGAGTGAGCTAGAATTTTGGCAGAGTAACAGCAAGCTTTGAATAGAGTGATCTCTCAATCTTTTTTTCAGCTGTTCTTCTGTCATATTTATAAGCTTCCATTCCAACGGTAACTTGAGATATATTTGAATCTTTGTATCCGTTGATTGCCACTTCATTATTTTTTAGGCATTGTTTGCTTCATTTATTGTAATGCGGCGTCTTAACTGCTTTAGCCGAAATGCGTTGTTCTAAGCTGTATTGATTGAAGTGCGGCGTTTCATATTCAGTTGCAGTCTTCTATGTCTCTTTGTCGGTTGAGTGTTCTTTTCCGAGACATGTTCAGTTGAAGGATGCTTAGCTTAAAAGCATAGGGCTGAATGTATCAATTGATCGGTTTCCAACTGATCAGTTTTCTTTATTAGATCAGCTGATTTCAGTTGTTAAGTCCAGTTGCTGAATATAATCGCGCGTATCAGTTGGTTGATCAGTTTTTCAAACTCTAGAATTTAGAGTCTGGTTTTCAACAATTTCCCCCTTTATGGTGTTTGACAAAACTTAGCAAATAATAATAACTGAATACTGTACTTTATGTGGATAAAATAAGATCTGAATTTCTTGAACTGATAGAGGTCTTGATTCAATAACAGCTGAATCTAATAATTTGATTAACTGCTTTTTAACAAGATGGTTTCTTCTGCTGTTTTCAAGATGCTCTTTGATTTCTTCCCCCTTTTTGTCAAACAAATCCATCTTCTCAGATAATCTTCGAACGTCAGTGGAAAGAATTTTGACATCTGAGGAGATACTTGAGACAGCAGATTGTAAAAGAGTCTGTAGTAATTCCATTTTATTAGAAACAGAAGTTTCCAATCGCTCAACTCGTTTGCTGATAATGTCTTGAGTGATGGAGAGACTCTCAGCTAAACATTTGTTCTTCTTAATTGCTTCCATTGATTGAAACAGAGAGTTTAAGGCTTCTTGAATTGCTTTCAGTTTCTCTGAGTTGAATGCCTCAGAATGTTCTAGCTTCAGAGAATGTTCTAATTGAGTATGCTGAATCTTGTACAGATCATTAATTACTCTATGTATATCATGCTGAATTTCCTGAATTTCTGCAAGAACAAAATCAAGATCTTTGGCGGAGTTAAGATTTGGCTGATCCGACGCTCCAGCTTCCTGTGAGACTTGATCAAAAACCACAATGGCTCTTTCAGATATCATTGTTTCAGCAATATTCGATTCTGGAACATCTGTTTCAGTTACTGCCACTTGGACCAGATGAGGTGAAGACTGATGTTGTTCAGCATTTGAGCTTTCCTGATGAATGTGAGAGTTTGCAGGATCTTCAGCTAGTGAGTCATGAACTGATGCTTCTGCTGGATAGTCATCTGAGATTCGAGCTGACTCTTTAGTTGGAGGATTGTCAGAAGTGGGCAACAGAGCCTCCAGATTCTCAGCAATTTGGTGATCTGGTGATTGAGCAGACATCATTCTTGGATCATTTGGTTCAGAAATGGCGGCCTTAACTGGCTCTTCAGTTAAGATGGTATTCTCTTCTACTGCTTGATCAGCGGAGTGATCAACTGATAAAGGTTCATTAATAACAGATTCTGTCACCACTGCTTGAATAATTTCATCATTGTTGGCAAAATTCAACTCGGCTTCAGAGTACAGCTGATGTTCCACAGCAGATGATTGTGGCACATCCTGAACTATTTCTTCAGTTGTAACAATAGTTTGTTCTGAGGGTGGCTCTTTCTGCTAAGAGAAGGGTTCTTCTTCTTCTTCTTCAGAGGCTTCCTAAGGAAGAACTAACTCCTGATCCGTTTCCCACACTTTTATCTGAGCTTGCAAACTAGTAAGATCTGTATCTAGCTGAGTGATCACAGCTCGATCATTATAAGCAGTTGGATTGATGGGAATGTAGTTTACCTTCAATTTCTCAAGCAATTGAGATAGCTTCTTAGCTCGAATTTGGTCAAAAAAATAGGTTTTCCTTTCCAAAGCCTGAACAATTGTGGCAGCTTTGACCATCTTGAGGACAATTGCTTCCAGTTTGATAAACTTGTTCAGCTGGGATTTCTTTTTCAGCTGCTTAGCAAAAATCTGAGTTCTATAAGCGGTCCAGGCATCATAGGATTGAAGTTTTGATGTTGCAAAATTATTAACCTGTTCCCAAACAAGGTCAATATGAGTTTGAATTGAATTGGATGGCCTGAGCTCTTCAATCAATTTGCCCTTGCATTTTTCAGTACTAAGGATGTGTGGAATTTCCAATCCAATACGAGTAGTATCCACCAGTTCTATAATCTTTATACCTTTGGGTCTGGCATGTGCTAGAACAGCAGGACGATTGATATGGATTAGAGGAGCTTTGATCCTAACTGTTTCCTTTGTTGCACCAGCTGAGATTTCTGGTGGGATGATCTTCAGAGGAACTGCTTTGATAGGCTGTTGGGCATCCGAAGATTTCAGCCTTTCAGTAGGAATAGATTCTACTGTAGTTGGTAATTTTGTCCTTTGTGTTCGTGGTTTCTTGGCAACTTTTGGAGAGGGCGTCTTCTCGGAATCGGATTCACTGATAATCAGTTTTCTTTTAACTGTCTTCAGTTGAGCCAATGTCTTGGTCTGTTTAACTGATTTTGGAGCAGCCTGTTGCGTTCCAATCTTCTTTTTGATCTTCACGAACTGATCACGAGAGATATCTAATTTAGTCTTGGGTGGCAAAACATTCTTCCCATTGAAAATTTTGAATTTAGATAATCGCTTCGAATCATCAGCCACAAACCCTTTGACTTTCATCAAATAGCTCAGCGGCACTGCAAATCCTTTGGATTGCTTGGTGGAGGAAAACATATTCTTCAGGATACTGAAAATAAGTTGCTTCCAGTTGAATTTTCTTCCAGCCATAATAACCGTAATAGCTTGAAACTTTTCTAAAGTCAGGGCGGCATACGATCCTGTCTTAGCCAATAGCCCTTTAGCTACGATATCAGCCAGCCACTGAACCTCATGCTTCAGTTTCTTCTTAGGATCGGAAACTTTGATTTTCCGTCCATCAGCACAGAGTGCAGTTTGCATTTCTTCAATATCTGATGCTTTAACATCAGTAAGGTGTACCAGTCCATCAGAAGGTAATGAAAATATTTCTCCGAAATAATCTTCAGAAATGGTCACCAAATGACCATTAATAGTGGAAATGATGCTTCCATCAGAGTTGATATATCCATTTGAGTAGAGGTCCTGGAGTTCTTTTGGGTAAATCTCCTGCGAGTATTGCCCCAAGAATATCCTCACCCCAGTTGATTCAAGCTTCAGAAATACATTTTTCACATCGACTTCTTCGACTGATAAAGCTGATTCAAAGTTGATAGCCATAGCGTTCAATATATGAGCAGGGATCTGATTTGCCATTGCTGAGAGTAAGGAAACCTGAAATTTTGCGAAATACAAGCTCTGAGTGTATAAGTTTCCTCTGAGAGATGATGTACGCGTAAGAAAGAAAACTGAATTGAAGCGGGGAATTTTTTATATGTATGTGACTGTTTAAATTATGGACACGTGTCAGTCCATCAAAATTTTGAATAAAAACGTGTGTACGTGTGCTGTAAGCGTGTGTATAATTTGGACGGTTCAAATGCTTCCACGTTTTTAAAATAAGATTCATCATTAGATAGCAGACAGTCACGTCACTTGATTTGGAATATAATACGGTTAATTAGTTAACTTATATGAGAAGATTAGTGAAATACCCAACTGAACGATCAGTTGTAAGACTGTGTCCTTTCAGTTGAGAGTTTACTAACATTTGTCTTCTCAGTTAACCTC
This sequence comes from Primulina tabacum, assembly GCF_025594145.1. NCBI lineage: Eukaryota > Viridiplantae > Streptophyta > Magnoliopsida > Lamiales > Gesneriaceae > Primulina > Primulina tabacum. Next base: position 6,916,008 of record NC_134566.1, read on the forward strand.
TTGAAACCATTATTCCCCCTTAATCGGTGCATAGAATAATAAATTTAAAGGTCAGAAAAATTATCGTTTGCTGAAACGTTGACGGCCCTTCAGCTTCCATGATTTTCGTCTATAAATAGAAGTAACACGGTTAGTTTCAGTCATATTGGTGAAGATATTCAATACAAAAAGAATGGGAGATGCGAGTAGCTTGACTGCTTCGCCGTTGGCTCTGGAGACCAGGAAGGCTGTTATAGAAGATGAAGTCTTCTATAAAAGTCTTCACTACTAGGAAAAGTTACAGAAGCTTGAGTTCCTGTATAATACTGGAGAGTCTACCACTCCCGAACTGGTGGCAAAGTTGAAAAAAGTGCGGGAGCACTTGAACATAGCTGTGTGGGTGGACATCTTTAAGGATGGTCATATCTATCATCTAATGCTTCGAAAGGAACTAAAAATCCTTAAGCACATAGCTGTTTCTCAGAGCTTTGTCAAGACATCTACCGCATCTTTATCCACTTGGTTGAAAATGTGGATAATTGTTGTAGAAGAAAAATATGATGATGTAATCCGTGCAAACGTTTATGGTTGAATGAATTATTTATTTGAGCTTAATTTTGTTTTTCTCTTTCCTGCAAATGATAAATTTCATCAGTTGTTATATATGAATTGCGAACTTAAACAGATGAACTGATGAAAGACTAACTTATATAAGTTGACTATGAACTGAAATTAGTTAAGTATTAAGTAATAAATGACAAACTAATATCAGTTGATAATGAACAACTGATAAATAAGAAGCCTGGGTAAATGAGAAAAACTCTTCGGTTGACTTGAGACTCTTTGGTTTCTTCAACATTTAATGTCATCTGTCAATAAATAAGACAAGAGATATAAAATGTGAGACAATAACAGTTCAATATGTCGGATTCAAATAATTCTGATGCATGCAGCAGTACGCATATTCAAGTTACTTAACAATTAAGTCCTTATTTAGAAGAGTTGAAGAAAACGATGAAGGAATATGTCTTGACGAAAGTGATGTCAACATGGTTCAAAATTCATGATTTGCAGAGGATAAGTAGTAGTGGTGCTGCTCCTTCTCGTGCTCAAGCAGCAACAGCAAGAAAATACATTGATCGTTTTGAAGTCAAGTGTTGCGACTTTGATTGTTGCACTCCCAAGAGCACGTTGTCCACAAGTAGTATAATTCGGTGAGTCCGAATATCGTATCCACAGGGAAGCTAAGGTAATTACAAATCCACTACAATGTCTTTTTATTTTTATTTTTTTTGTTGTTTGAATCTTTAATTGGTAATTTTTAATTGTTCAAATTTTAATTAAGTAGTTAAGATTAAAGGATCCACTCTTGGTATTTTAATAAAGTTAACATTAACGAACATTATTGAAATTCACTTAATAAAATGGTTCCAATATATTAAATAATCATATTTATATTATGTTATATATTATTATCTTATAAGTATATAATATATACTAAAACTTATAAATATTGTCAAGTATTTATTGTGCTATATATATATTTGTAAACACTAAATAAAGGTTCCCACTTTAAATTGTTGGTAAAACCAAACTAACATTTAAATGGTACCAAGAAATTATTATTATGATATATTTATATATAGTAAATCAAGGTTCCCACTTTAAATGGTTGGTAAAACAAAACAAACATTTAAATGGTTCCATTAATTTAATATTATAATATATTCATATATAATAAATCAAGGCATCCACTTTAAATGGTTGGTAATATCAAACTAACATTTAAATGGTTCCAAGAATTTTGTGTAACATATAGCAACAATAAATCAAAACTCCCACTTATAAGTAAGGTATAAAAATGCTTAAAGAAATAAATATAACATAAACAATAATATGATTAAATAATATAAAGCATAGATTCTTACCTTTTAGTAACCTTATTATTATGCCAAGAGTTTCACCTTTTCATCTCAACTTTAGGAAGTTAGCTATTCATTATTCAAAGTGTAAAACTTTGAATATTAAATTAACATGCTTATTATATTTAAATGAAGAAATAAAGGAAAAATATAGAGAGAAATATTATCAACTCAAAGGTTTGTTCATAGAATGAGGGATATCTCAATACATTACAATGCATCCCTATTTATAGCCAAATTTGGGGAGACAACCACAAAAAAATTTTTTTTTTACACATAAGTCTTCATTGGTGTTCCAAGATATTATATTATATTACACATCACTTTTGAAAATCTTTTTCTCCGAATTTTCTTCTTCACATAAAAATAAACATGTGGATAATTGAGTTGTATAGTTGTGGTATTTTTTTCAAACCATTTGACCAAGTAATTTGAGAGATATGGTCAAAATACTAGAGCATGGTAAAACTGCCACTCCTTTGGTAACTTTATTTGTTGCTTAATTTAATCCCAATTGTGAGAGGATTTTTATCTCATGCTTGCCACCTATATTGTAGATATTAACATCAACTTTCTACAGGTCCAAAAATCATCTTAATCCCATTTGCAACGCCAAGTTTATTCTTGTTTTATCGAACCTGTAAAAAATAGTAAAAACTTGTAATTACACAACAACTTATATTTTATACAATTTATTATAAAACATATAATATTTAAACATTTAATAAAACAAAAAATATATATTTATATTATAAAAAATTTAATTAATGTACAATTTTTATGATTATCACACCTCCCAAACAACTTATTGCTAGTCCCTAGCAATTTAAGCGTTAATAGCAATACAAAACATATTGATTAATTTAAATAGAAATGTAATCCAAACTATCTAAGTGTTTAAATTAAATTTGAAAACTGTCAAAGTTATATCAAGATCATCATAATTATAATTTATGAAATAATTTGAGATGATCAATTCAAAGCTTATTTCAAGTAGTTAAATGTACACGGCCTTCAGAAATTCCTATTAAGAGTCTCAACTCCATATCCTCACAGGTTAATAAATGTTTCAATTTATGGCAACGATTTCTCTCATGGAGTTGGAATACAGATAAATGCTCAGAAAAATGGTTCACAGAATGCAGACAGACAAACGAGCCAAACTAATCAAAAGATAGAAAATCCATTGATTCAAAATCTAGTTGTTCTTATTATATATTTTTTCCTGATATATATATATATATATTTTTTCATAACATCATGGAATCAGACTAAGTTTATGCTTCTTGACCACATATTTATTTAATTTGTACAATAAATTTCTCTCTTTTTTTTATGAGAGATATATAGGTCGTAGCATATAACTTAAAAATTACATAGATCTTCAATATCTTTCTTTTTGTATTTTTCTCCTTTTTTTTCAGGAAATATCATTTTTTTTTTCAAAATAAGAACTCAAGATCTAAACAATAGATAGTCTATTTCATGATCAATAAAGGCTCGAAGGCTATTTTCTCAGTCCTTTCCACTCACTCACAAAATATGTGTGAGTTTAAAATTTTAGGCACTCTTATAAGGCATATCTTGGGCCATATACTTTAATACATGATTTTATCACAATGGTTAATCACTCAAAAAGATTTCATAAATCATATTTTTATATTGATCAGAATATTAAAATTGACTTTTTTTTTTCAAATAAAAATTTAAACATTCTTAAATAGATTAATGCATGTTCTTATTTAAATCTTTCAAACATGTAATGTATGACGTTTTTGCAAAAATTACTAAGATACAAACAATAAACATGATTTTATTTTAAAATAATATATATATTTTTTATTTTTTTATTTTTAAATTTTTTTTAATTTTTTTTTATAAGTTTGTTCTGCCCCAATCAGAATGTGGCATTGTCCCTAATGTCAAAATAACTATTAATAATGAGTACATATGAAAGAGATATCACCTGAAATTTTATTGAAGATAACAAACTGAAACAAACGCAAACCAATCCACGACTTTTGAATCAATGATCCAACTTCCTTTTCTTACTGCTTGATTGCGACCAATTGATCTTTGTTATCATCGGATCAAGCTTATGAACAAAAGCTTCCAAATCATCAATTAATTGGTCGGCAGTCGAAGCACAGATGAGCATCCGTCGTGAATTTTCTGAAATGAAATTCTGTTCCACAGCTTTATCAAGAAATGTCAACAAACTTTCATAATAATTATTGATATTCAACAAGCCCACAGGTTTAATATGAATATTAAGTTGTGCCCAAGAAACAGTGTGAAAAATTTCTTCTAATGTACCAAAACCACCTGGTAGTGCGATAAAAGTATCAGAATTTTCAATCATTTGAGTGATTCTTTCATACATAGAAAAAACTTTTAATTCCTCCCCAATCGTAACACCTGTAATATTTCCTTCAGCTAAAGCTGTAGGAATAATACCCAAAACCTGACTACCTCCAAGATGAGCAGATGTTGAAACAGATCCCATTAACCCAATATTACCTCCCCCATATACCAAGTGAATTTTTTTCTCAGCCAATATCTTTCCAAGATTATTCGCTGCTTTTACAAACACTTCATTTTTTCCAGGACTTGACCCACAAAATACACAAATATTTTTCAATGTTTGTGTAGAGGATCCAGCCATGTTTTTACTTTCTTTTTTTTTTCTGCGAAAATAGAGAGAAAGTGAAACATCTGCCTATTCGTTTCCTTAAAAAGTAATAGAATTTTTTTTTAAAAAAAAAACCTCACATAGCATTCGGCCGAACCATAAAATTTCATAAAATATTTTTGACATCATTTTAAAATAAACAACCAACTAACATTTTTCTAAATCTAAAAATAACATTTGAAAAATATAGCCCATACTATAACATCTCAAAAACCACTCATACTCATGATAAAAGTCATAAAATCTTTTAACATAAATCATAACATATATGCGGAAACTAGCGCCGGTCCTCGGGTCATGTGCACCTTCAGTCCAGTCGGATCAACCATCAAGACCTCCATTAGCATTATCATGATAACGTGCATCCATCACACCTAGTGAGTCTAAAAACTCAACACACCATAATCTTTATAACGAGTAATACGTAATGCAGTCAACATATAACGGGGAAAAATACTTGTACTTAAAATATCGTTTTCATGAAGATTCATAAACATAAACATTTTCGTAAACAATTTTCATGATGCATAAAACTTTAAACATAAACATTTTCATAAAATACTTTTTCATGACATGCAATCATAAACCTTAACTTTTTCCTTTTTCCTCAACATGACATGAAATAAAACCTTTAACATGATCATGAACATTTTTCTTTTCTTTTTCTCTTTTTTTTTGTTGAATTCAGATCGTTAATTGTGACTTTCCTGATCATGCTCATGAGGGTCGATGGATCCATCTACATAAAACCACAGTACTGGGCGGCGGGGGACACCAGCAACACTCTCACCGGTCTACTAGGCCCTGGCCTATCATGATTCGAATAGAAATACGATCGTCGGGGCTCCCTGTGGGGTCTTTTCCCATAAATGGGCTCCCTCTGGGACCTTTTCCCCTCACGATATTTTTATTCTTCCGTTACAACATATCCGTTACCACATATTCGCAATGATGGAAACACGATCGTCGGGCTACCACTGGAACCATAACCCTCATGACGTCGCCAACATTAACGAATTAGTCACAATTATTTCACATCCTTCAACATTTTTCATTCTCATCACTTTAGAAAAATCATGAATATCATTACGTCTTTCATTTTTGAAACCAATCATGCAACATGTATTTTAAATGTCTTCTTAAATCATAAAAATCCCTTAGCCATTTAAAAATCATCATTTAATCATGAACAATTCATAAATATTTAAAAATAATCATATTTTCATAAAAATAGCATTTAGGGCACTGCCATGACCTTTACTAATTTCCTGGTGTAAAAAGACCGTTTTACCCCTGGATTCGACATTTTACGTTTTCGACTTTTTTCTTGATTTCATGACTCTAACATGTCCCAAATAATTATTTAAGCTTACGTGAATTTTTTCATAATTTTATTTGGCTTATATGTTGGACTTTTTCAATTATCTTTTCTTAATTGTTTTAATAGTGTTTTAATCCCGAAAAATACCAAACTTTAATATAAAATTTCTAAATTATAAATTTAGTCTTTTTATATTATTTTAGCCCTTATGGACCACGACTAGGCCCCCGTAAGCCGTTTTCCAATTTTTAATTAGTTTAAAACTCTAACTTGACACCTAAACTTCGACCCCGAGCCAACTTTCGATTTTCACGAGTTACCCCCGAACCATGTTGGTCCAAAACTTGACCAACATCCTAAATTAACCTACTGGACCCTTAGATCACCAAGAAATCTATCCTAGAGCCAAAAACGAAGACCTTCTCTACTGCCCATAATCTGGTCGAGAGATTAACTTTGCTAGGACACTAAGTTTTGGTGCATGTGGCTCTAGCCAACACCCCGACCCTTGAACCGAACCCATGTGCACCTGCTTAGGACCCTAGGGACCCCCTCTAACCGAGCCCGTGACCCCCGAATCGAGCCCCTCGACTCCTGGACACCTGCACTCTCCCACGCTCATGCTGCGTGTTTCTCGGGTGGGAGTCCTAGCATGGCTAGGACTCCTTCCCCAGCCCTTACCATGAGTCCTAGCTTGGCTATGACTCTCTCTCTGACCCATGACCGACCCTGGCCGAGCCTTGGCCCAAGCCAAGACCCTGACTGACCCCTTGTGCATGAAAACCGCGCCCTTCCCCCTTGACAGCAACTCGCGGTTGCTTGCTCTTGTTCCTGCCGATTTTTTTTTGTGGTGTTTAGGGTGGGTGTGTGTGACTTTAAAACAGGTGTAAACCACTCTTGTTCCTACCATATGTCATGGCAGTCCCTTAACCGAACAATAAACAAATTATTGGATTCAAAAATCAAGTTTCCTCATGTATACATGCAATAATCCGAAAATTATGAGAAATATTTCATGTTCTTCATGCATACAATAATTCAAACAATAATATGATATGATGGATGAGAAAAGGAGATGTATGGCGTGCCTTTGCGTTTTATACGCTCGAAAATCCGTTGACGACAAAGAACGGGACGCAACCTTTGGCTTTGTTCTTGCTTGTTCCTTCGAAAACCCCTTCTAGCTTGTTAGTGTGTGTGTGCCGTGAGGTTGGGAGAGGGGTGGGGAGAGCTTTTCAGAATTAAAAGAAGGTGGCCGATTGTTTGGAGGTGCAAAAGTGAAGGGTTTTGCTTAATCAACACTTTAAATACTAATTAGTTTATTATTGGGTCTTAGGCCTAATAAACCATTAAATTAGGCCCATTAGTCTAATTAGGATTTAAATAAAATATTTACAAAGTTTTTTGTTAAATAAATTTGTGAATTTACTAGCCGGGTTTGCCAAAAAGCTCTTATTTTAGTTGGAAAATGAACACCGATAAAATTTACGTTCCGGCGTATAAAATCACCTCAAAACCCTTAATTTCACAAAAATACTGAAAAGAATCGATCATCTTTTAAATAATTAAAAATAATTATTTAATAAAAATATTTTACGTTTTCTTCAGCCCTCGGTCCCCGTTCCTCGATCGTCGCTTGAATATTCTTAAAAATACATTTTTATGCATGATGACCATTAAATCTCATTTAGCATATAAACAAGTACGTCACATAATTAATTAGTAATTAAAATAAATTAACTTCTCATTTTTCGTATTTCCTAGATTTGCATGCAGTTGGGTTATGTCGTCTTAATTTTGGACTCAAAACCCCATATTTTTAAAAATAAGAAAAAACATCACCCATAATTTAAATAATTAAAAACAATTAACCAATAAAAACATTTTTCTATTTTCTACAGCCCTCGATCTCCGTTTCTCGATGGCAATTTGAATAACCTTTAAAAATACATTTTAATGCAATCATGTAGAAAAATATAGTTTAAACATGCAAGTATGCACAACATAATTAATTCATGCAATTAAAATAATTAATTAAAACACAAAATAATTTAATAATTGCATGCAAGTGGTTTACGTGGACCTTAAAATTTTCGGGGCGTTACAGAAAGATGAGAGATTTTATAGGGGTAATATGTTATCATGACAAAACTATGGGTCAAAGCTGTAAACAGAATAATTAGTAAAAACAATAATGACACACATGCATATAAACAGTAGTGTGATTGTGGCTCACAATTTTCCTCTGGTTTTACGTCCAGATGCGGCTTCAACGCCTTCTATGAGTCGAGGATATGCTTCCCATCCAATTTTCTTATAATTTGGCAAACATGGTCTTTTTTAGTCGGATTCCCAAGACTATGACGCTCATCTTGGAATTGTTTCCATAAACGGAGAAGTTCAGTATGCACATATCCACTAGAATGCGTCTCAAGAATCAATAAGATGTTATCTAAAGACTCCTTACTCAGCCCATTCTTAATGAAACCAATTTTATCTTCTCTGTTATTGGAAACACATCCCAAAGATCTGCATCGTTTGTCACAAGTTCATCTTGCACACTTATAACAAATCCCTAAATTTTTGGCCCTTCGTTTTTTCGCATAAGTGATTTTTCCTAATCCAGGAAAATACCGAATGAGCAATGATTGTGGAACTTCTCCTCCTAATCGGACCTTAGCTTCTATTACAAGACGAATATCTTCTGGAATTCTTTTTTGCATTAGCAATCTCAATCTTTCACACCTTCCTGCATAAATTTTTCTTAGAACATTTTCAGAAACAGAGGGAAAATATTTACAAATTTTTGAGAGAATTTCATCCATTTTGAAAAAAAAAGAAATGATTTTTTTTTATTTTTTTATTTTTGTATCAACAATTGTGGGAAACTGATTTAACCAACTATGAGAGTCACGGAGTACCGTTATCCGCCATTTAACCGGGAAAATAAAAAGATTAAGAAAACCTGAAATAAAAACAAACAAACATAAATGCAACACAAAAAAATAAAAAAAATCAAGGATCAGAGAGGGAAATAAACTCTTCTTGAAAGATTTCATTTTCTAAAAATGGTTTAAGCCTTTGTCCATTTACTTTAAAAACATCACTATTTTTAGGATTTTCAATATCCACAGCTCCATAAGTATACACATGTTTTACAACATATGGGCCTGTCCATCTTGATCGTAATTTTCCTGGGAATATGTGAAGTCGAGAATTATAAAGCAAAACTTTTTTATCAATCTCAAAAGATTTTCTAAGAATTGTTTTATCATGAAATGATTTGATTTTTGTTTTATAAATACTTGAATTCTCATACGCGTCATTTCTGAGTTCATCAAGTTCATTAAGTTGCAATTTACGCAATTAGTTGGCATCATTCATGCTTGAATTTAAAGTTTTGATCCTCCAATAAGCTTTATGTTCCAATTCCATAGGCAAATGACAATGTTTTCCATAAACCAACCTATAGGGAGACATATTCAATGATGTTTTAAAAGCTGTTCGATATGCCCAAAGTGCATCATTAAGTCGCAGAGACCAATCTTTTCTATTTGAGTTAACAATTTTTTCCAAAATTTTCTTTATCTCCCTATTAGCTAATTCAACTTGTCCATTTGTTTGAGGATGATAAGGAGTAGTTACTTTGTGAGTAATACCATATTTTTCATTAATGAAGCAAATGGTTTATTAACAAAGTGAGTTCCCCCATCACTTATCATGGCTCGAGGAATTCCAAATCTACTAAAAATATTTTCTTTCAAAAATTGATGACGATTTTATGATCATTTGTTCGACATGGAATTGTCTCTATCCATTTGGAAACATAATCAACTGCAACTAAAATATACAAGTATCCAAACGACGGTGAAAAAGGTCCCATAAAATCAATTTCCCAACAGTCAAAGATTTCAATTTCAATGATAGGATTCAAAGGCATCATGTTTCTTTTTGAAATCGCGCCCAATTTTTGACAATTTTCACAGATCTTGCAGATTTCGTGGGTGTCTTTAAACAAAGTGTTCCAATAAAATCCACACTGCAAGATTTTTGCAGCTGTTTTCTTTGAAGAAAAATGTCCTCCGCATGCTTCTGAATAACAAAATTTAATGACACTACTTACCTCATTGTCGGGTATGCAACGTCGAAAAATTTGATCCGGACAATACTTGAACAGATACGGATCATCCCAATAAAAGTTTTTTACCTCATTCAAAAATTTTCTTTTATCTTGAGAACTCCATTGCGGTGGCATTTTTCCTGTCACAAGAAAATTTACTATGTTAGCAAACCAAGGTGTAGTAGTAACTGAAAAAAGATGTTCATCAGGAAAATTATCGTTAATTTGTGTCATTTCACAAGATGATCCTGTTACTAGTCTCGATAAATGATCGGCTACGACATTCTCGGTTCCTTTTTTATCTTTGATCACAATGTCAAATTCTTGGAGCAACAAAATCATTCGTATCAGTCGTGGCTTTGCATCCTGTTTGGTCAACAAATATCTAATAGCAGAATGATCAGTAAACACAATAGTCGTTGATCCAATCAAATAAGAACGAAATTTATCTAATGCAAATATTACAGCAAGTAGTTCTTTTTCAGTTGTGGAGTAATTCATTTGAGCATTGTTTAAAGTTCTACTTGCATAATATATCACATAAGGCTTACCGTTTCTTCTTTGACCCAATACTGCACCGACTGCATAATCACTCGCATCGCACATGATTTCAAATGGTAAAGACCAATCAGGAGGTTGCATGATAGGAGCTGATGTTAAATGTCGAATGATTTTATCAAAAGCATTTTGACATTCTTGAGTCCACTCAAATGCAGTTTCTTTTGTTAAGAGGTTACAAATGGGTTTAGAGATTAAACTAAAGTCCTTTATAAACCTCCTATAAAATCCAGCATGTCCTAAAAATGAGCGAATTTCTTTAATTGTTTTTGGAGAGGGTAAATTGGCAATGATATCAACTTTTGCTTTATCAACTTCAATTCCATAAGATGACACGACATGTCCCAAAACAATTTCCAGAAGTAATCATGTAATGATATTTTTCCCAATTTAAAATAAGACCTTTTTCCTCACATCTTTATAAAACTTTTTCCAAATTTTCAAGACAATTATCAAAGGTATTCCCAAAGAAAGTTAAATCATCCATGAAAATTTCCAAATAATTTTCAACCATGTCTCAAAAAATGCTTAGCATACATCTTTGAAATGTTGCTGGGGCATTGCATAATCCAAATGGCATCCTTCAAAATACAAATGTTCCAAAAGGACATATGAATGTAGTTTTCTCTTGATCTTCGAGTGCAATGGGAATTTGATAATAACCTGAATATCCATCAAGAAAACAGTAGTATGGATGACCTGCTACTCTTTCTAAAATTTAATCCAAAAATGGTAATGGAAAATGATCTTTTCTAATGGCGTCATTTAATTTTCTATAATCAATACACATCTGCCAACTAGATGGGACTCGACTTGTTAACAATTTACCTTTTTTATTTTTTATCACTGTGATGCCAGATTTTTTTGAAACTACTTGTGTTGGGCTTACCCACTAACTATCAGAAATAGGGTAGATAATCCCAACATCAAGTAGTTTGAAAACTTCAGTTTTCATAACATCTTTCATGTGTGGATTTAATCTCCTTTGTGGTTGTTGAGATGTTTTAGCATTTTCTTCTAAATGAATTTTGTGTGTGCAAATTAGTGGATTAATGCCCTTGAGATCTTTTAGTGTCCAACCAATTACATTTTTATGTCTTTTAAGCATATCAACTAATTTACCTTCTTGATCACTTTCTAGTTTGGAAGAAATTACCACCGGATATGTTTCATCTTCTCCAAGAAATGCATACTTCAATTCTTCTGCCAAGAGTTTTAACTCCAATATGGGTGGTTCGTCTTTGTTATCATATTTTGCATCAAATTCTTTCTCTGATCCTGGTAACGAGGGATACCTGATAAAATTATCAAGATTAATTTCAATATTTTCTTTAACAAATTCAATTGAACAAATATCTAATTGATCACGAGTACTTCTTTCTTGAATGTTTTCTTCCACAAGAGTTTCAATAAGATTTTCATCTTCACTTTCATCTCCTTTGTCATGTGGTTGCTTACAAAGATTAAAAACATTGAGCTCCAAGGTCATGTTACCAAATGACAACTTCATTATTCAATTCCTGCAATTTATAAGAGCATTAGAAGTTGCTAAAAATGGACGACCCAGAATTACAGGAATTGCATTACAAGCTTCGATAGGTTGTGTATCTAAAACTATGAAATCGACAGGATATAAAAAGTTATCAACATGGACCAATACGTCTTCTATCATACCTCTTGGCACTTTAACAGATCTATCTGCAAGTAAAAGTGTTACCGAAGTAGATTTTAACTCGCCTAGATTGAGTTCTTGATAAACTGAATATGGAAGTAAATTCACACTAGCTCCAAGATCAAGCAAGGTTTTTTTTAATCTTTCGTTCTCCAATAATACATGAAATAGTAGGACAACCAGGGTCTTTGTATTTCAAAGTATTATTATTTTGAATGATTGCACTTACTTGTTCGGCTAAAAATGCTTTCTTTTTCACATTCAATTTTCTTTTCACAGTGCACAAGTCTTTCAAAAATTTGGCATATGATGGTACCTGTTTTATTGCATCTAATAAAGGAATATTAACTTTTACTTGTTTAAAAATATCATATATATCAGAATTCAAATTTCATTTTTTTGTATTTTTCAATGCATGAGGAAATGGTGGTGACACTGTATGTTGAACCTCCTCTTCGCAAGTTATGGGTTCCACTTCCTTACCCTTTGGAGTTGATTTATCATCATCTTCACAAGGTTCAAGAATGGATTTTTCCACAACCTTACCACTTCGAAGGGTAATAAAAGATTTTACCTGATCCATCGGTTGAGTTCAAGAAGTTCCAGTTTGTGAATGATGATCCTTGGGATTAGGCAGAGGTTGTGAAGGAAATTTACCTTTTTCATGAACATTAAGTGCAGATGCAAATTTAGCAAGAGTATCTTTCAAATCTGTCATGGTTTGAGCAGTTTGAGTATTGATAGACTCTTGCTTTGCAATGAAAGAATTCAATGTATCTTCCAAATTTCTTTTAGGTGGAGGAACATAAGGTGCATAATTTTGAAAATTTTGTTGATTTTGAAAATTTGGTTGTGAAAATTGTGCAGCATTATCATTCCTCCAACTAAAATTTGGATGATTTCGCCAACCTGGATTGTAATTTTGAGAAAATGGTACAAAATTTGGCATTTTGAAATTGTTCAAAACATTGTCTTGTTCATGGAGACATTCTTTAAAAGAGGGAAAAGTGGGACAATCTTTTGTAAAATGATCACTTGTATCACAGATGTGACACGCAATTTCTTGAACAGATTTTAATTGACCATTCTTTTTCAATTCAAGTGCCTCAACTTTTCTTGCCAAAGAGGTAAATCTAGCTTGAAGATCATGTTCATCTTTGAGAGTGTACATACCTCCACCAGATGTAGGAGATTGAATCTTGTTTGATGGTTCGATTGTACCTATAGTGTCCCAATTTTGAGCATTTTCAGCTAATGAATCGAGATACTCAATTGTCTCGTTTGGATCTTTATCTTCAAATGTTCTATTACTCATAAATTCAACCATTTGCCTATCTTTAGGTGTTAAGCCTTCATAAAATTGAGAAACAACTCTCCAACAAAACCATGATGTGGACAACGATTAAGCAATTCTTTGTATCTATCCCAACACTGATAAAAAGTTTCTCCTTGTTTTTGAGTGAAAGTGATGATTTTCCTTTTGAAAGAATTTGTTCTATGAGATGGAAAAAACATTTTCAAAAATTGTTGTTGCAATTCATCCCAAGTTCGAATGGATCCCGATCTACGATTTTGTAGCCAAGTTTTAGCTTTATATTTTGAAGAAAAAGGAAAATACTTAAGTCGAATGGTGTTCATGCTACAATTTAGATCATTATATGTGTTGCACACTTCTTCAAATTCTCGTAAATGCATGTATGGATTTTCAGAATCTAATCCATGAAAATTCGGTAAAAGTTGGATAATACCAGGCTTAAAATTGAAATGAGATGCATCAGGGGGAAAAACTAGACGTGAAGGTGCACTAGTACGTGTAGGATTCATGTGATCTCTAAGTGTTCTTCGTCTATCATGATTATGTTGAGATTGAATTTCATCTTCATTTTCTTGGATGGGTTCTTCCGTCATATTTTGTAAAAATAAAGGGTTATTTCGAATGAGTCGACCAATAAGTGTACGTGACCAAATGCTCATGCAAACGCAAATGCAAAAGAATAAAAACACACAAAAGCAATAAAAATTCAAATAAAGAAAAATAAAATATAAACAAAATTAAATAGACTTGAAATTAAATTATACTTCCCCGGAAACGGCGCCAAAAACTTGTTGCGACTTTGATTGTTGCACTCCCAAGGGCAGGTTGTCCACAAGTAGTATAATTCGGTGAGTCCGAATATCGTATCCATAGGGAAGCTAAGATAATTAGAAGTCCACTACAATGTCTTTTTATTTTAATTTTTTTAGTTGTTTGAATCTTTAATTGGTAATTTTTAATTGTTCAAATTTTAATTAAGTAGTTGAGATTAAATGATCCACTCTTGGTATTTTAATAAAGTTAACATTAACGAACATTATTGAAATCCACTTAATAAAATGGTTCTAATATATTAAATAATCATATTTGTATTATGTTATATATTATTATCTTATAAGTATTTAATATATACCAAAACTTATAAATATTGTCAAGTATTTATTGTGCTATATATATATATTTGTAAACACTAAATCAAGGTTCTCACTTTAAATGGTTGGTAAAACCAAACTAACATTTAAATGGTACCAAGAAATTATTATTATGATATATTTATATATAGTAAATCAAGGTTCCCACTTTAAATGGTTGGTAAAACCAAACAAACATTTAAATGGTTCCAAAAATTTAATATTATAATATATTCATATATAATAAATCAAGGCATCCACTTTAAATGGTTGGTAATACCAAACTAACATTTAAATGGTTACAAGAATTTAATGTAACATATAGCAACAATAAATCAAAACTCCCACTTATAAGTAGGGTATAAAAATGCTTAAAGAAATAAATATAACATAAACAATAAATAATGATTAAATAATATAAAACATAGATTCTTACCTTTTAGTAACCTTATTATCATGCCAAGAGTTTCACATTTTCATCTCAACTTTAGGAAGTTAGCTATTCATTATTCAAAGTGTAAAACTTTGAATATGAAATTAACATGCTTATTATATTTAAATGAAGAAATAAAGGAAAAATATAGGGAGAAATATTATCAACTCAAAGGTTTGTTCATAGAATGAGGGATATCTCAATATATTACAATGCACCCCTATTTATAGCCAAATTTTGGGAGACAACCACAAATAAAATATTATTTTTTTACACATAAGTCTTCATTGGTGTTCCAAGATATTATATTATATTACACATCACTTTTGAAAATCTTCTTCTCCGAATTTGCTTCTTCACATAAAAAGAAACATGTGGATAATTGAGTTGTCTAGTTGTGGTATTTTTTTCAAACCATTTGACCAAGTAATTTGAGAGATATGGTCAAAATACTAGAGCATGGTAAAACTGCCACTCCTTTAATAACTTTATTTGTTGCTTAATTTCATCCCAATTGTGAGAGGATTTTTTTCTCATGCTTGCCACCAATATTGTAGATATTAACATCAACTTTCTACAGGTCCAAGAATCATCTTAATCCCATTTGCAACGCAAAGTTTATTCTTGTTTTATCGAACCTGTAAAAAATAGTAAAAACTTGTAATTACACAACAAATTATATTTTATACAATTTATTATAAAACATATAATATTTAAACATTTAATAAAACAAAAAATATATATTTATATTATAAAACATTTAATTAATGTACAATTTTTATGTTTATCATCAGGCATGTTACAGACCTGGTTGATGACAATGTTCTGTTACAAGCAATGCTATTGAAAAGAATGGCATGTGATTGAGAATATTTCTACAACTGAATCATTTTCTAGAATTCGAATTTATGAGTTGAATAATTGGATTACAGAATGGCAAGATTCAGTTGGTTCTAAGTTATCTTCTGTAAGATGAGATCGATTTTATTCTTAATAAAGTATCATTTCCAATTTGTTGTTGTGTTCTTATTTTCTGCAAAGAATTTTATTAGTAAAACAGCATCAATAATAATGTTAAGACAAGTCAATTAAACCAAGAATATTGCGAAAGTAAGAAAACTTAGTCTCGGGTAATGGTTTGGTGAAGATGTCAGCTGCTTGTTGCTCAGTTGAAATATACTCCAGTCTAATGTTCTTCTTCAAAACATGATCTCTAATGAAGTGGTGCCTGACATCTATATGCTTGGTCCTTGAGTAAAGAACTGGATTATAGGTGATGGCAATTGTGCTCGTATTGTCACAAAATATGGGCGATTTATTTGTAATTACTCCATAATCTCTCAATTGTTGCTGGATCCAGATCAGTTGTTCACAACAACTACCAGCAGCAAGCTATTCTGCTTCAGTTGTTGACGTAGCTATGGATGTCTGCTTTTTGCTGAACCAAGAGATCAGTCTGTCTCCTAGAAACTGACAAGATCCACTTGTACTTTTACGATCAAGTTTACATCCTGCATAATCTGCATCTCAATATGCAACTAAATTGAAAGTAGAGTCTTTAGAATACCATAACCCAACATTTTGTGTACCTTTAAGATATTTCAAAATTCTTTTAGCAGCTGAGAAATGTGATTGCTTAGGATTTGCTTGAAATCTAGCACACATACAGACAGAAAATACAATATCAGGACTACTGGTAGTTAAGTACAACAATGAACCTATTAAACCTCGATATAATGTCGCCTCAACTGATATTCCCCCTTGATCAGTGTGAAGGGCCTAAAACTCCTTTCTTGAAAATTTGCGGAAAATTAAAATTTTTTTCTTTTTAAAAGAACTGAAATGGCCTCATTCATAAAATAACTGGTGAATCAAGTTCAATATTTCAAAATATTGCAGCGGAAGAAAATTAAAGTTTTGCCAACAACAACGATTTAAAAATATCCAACAACTGATAAAAATTGTTTGCGGAATAACATAACAACTGCTGCACTGAGGTCCTCGGGTGCCACTACTGCCGACCCAAGCTGGCTCACTGGTCCCCGCCCTCGGCCCTGGCCTCATCAGTACCTACAACAATCAAGTCTAGTGAGCCTAAAGACTCAGCATGCATATATCGCAGGTAACGAGTAAAAATCTGAATTAAAATATGCATGAGTTAACATATCCTGTCCTGAGGCATACTGAAAATAATCTGTACTGAGCAATTATAATACGTGCATAACTGAACATGAAATCACTGTAAAAATATTTGCTCCTTGGAGCCTGTACTGAAATATCTGGTAAAATTTTCTGTTGAGATTATGTTTTACGCCTGTGGCCACTGCACTAAGCTGAACTGATCGGTAACTGGCTACCGGGGAGGCTGAAACTGAACTGAGCTGGCCGGTCACTGGCGACCGGGTGGTACCATACTGAACTGATCGGTCACTGGCGACCGTATAAAATAACACTCCCACATAGTGAATGAACCACAAGCCATATCGCATAAATCTCAAAAATAATCATTTTCTGTTTAATGCACGTAAAATAATTAACTGGCGTAATGAAAATTCCTGTAATTTTACCAACTGGATTGGATTGGATCGTTCCCAGGCTCGCTGCAACCTAACTGTGCCATGAAAATTATGCAATAGCTTAAACTTGACCAACTATGCAATTTACGTTCAAAAGATGCGACTATGACGCCTAATGACTTCGCATTTAATCATGACTCCGAGCCAACCTGAACCGACACTGAACCGACGTATAGTCATGATTAAAATACGCTGAAAAATCATAAAATAATGTTCCTAAAATGATAGGGTCGAAATCTAGGTGAAATGGAGGCCAAAACACGAAACGCTCTTTCGAGAGTCAATTTGGCACATTGCACCGTAAATTCTCGTACGACCTCAAAAATGATCCAAATGACGAACGGTCAAAAACATGACCTTCCTAACTCAATGAGGCACTGTCCAGTCCAAGGCCATGGGCTAAAAGCCAACCAAGAACTCGAACGAGCCTCTGAACCGACTCAGCAACTTGCTGTAATTTCCAGCAGCTGCGACCTAGCTTGCATCGCGTCGTTTGCGAGACTTTTGGCCATTGGGGCTTTAACCACCGACCAAAGCCTCTCCACAACGTCCCAAGGAATGATTTGAACCATGGATAAGGGCCCTAGGCCAGCCACAATTCGCCTCATTCCAGCAACCACCCGAAAGTTCTCACCGAGGGCCCTCATGCGTGCGTGTGTAGTGTTTATGCTATGATCGATGTCTTGCGTCGTTCCAGTGGCCATTTGATTGACCATGGCACGATCTAGACATCTAGGGGCATGATATGAACCGTGGCTAAGGGCCATAGGCCAACCAAGATCCACACCAAGCCAACCAACTCGAAGTACATGTGCTGTCAAAACCAAAGGGGCCGAGAGGGGAGGGGGCTGTTTTCACGTTTTGATTAAAAACCGAGGGGCCATGGACCAAGCCACCAAAAGGGCAACTTAGTCACGTCTTAGACATGCTAGGGAAGTGATCCAACCATGGCTAAAGGCGCTTGGGGCAGCCAAGATCAGATCCTTCCTCCTTGACATCCAAACTGAATTTTCGAATCACATTTCTGCACTTATGGGGAACTTGCTGTCATTTCGGTTTTCCAGCAAGTATGGGGCTGGTTTGAATGGACCAACATGGTCCTAATGCATCCTAATACATGTATACAAGCCACCTTGGGAGCCTGGAGTCGATCCAATACCTGAAACCATCAAAACTCAGAAAAACGTGAAGCTTGTCAAGGGAAGTCGAAAATTCTGCATCTGTGTTCCAAAATATTTTGACATGGATCTCGATTTTTGCTTGCTACAACATGATCATGTACTGAAAAATAAATGATAATATGACTTGATTGAGGTTTGAAAGAAATCTAGACATGCCTGGTTTCGTTTCGAAAGAAAACGAAAAGAAGAGACGAGACGGCGCGGAGGAGACGGAGTGGCTTGCTTCTCTACCTTTCTTGGCTCTCGATTTTTCTCCCTTTCTCCCTAGCTATTATCCACGTTTTTTCTACTGAAAAGGGGTCTTATTTTCGGTGGAGGTGGAGGGGGAGTGATGGTTATGAAGGTGAGGAGAAGGGTGCACAAAAATAGGATCATATCAAGACCAAGTCTTCCCAAATTTGAATTTTAAATTTTAAATTGCTATCAAATGATCTCTTGGGTGATTCTAGACTATAGTGGCCGATTTTATCATGCCAAACAAGGGTTAGGATAGTGGTCTAGTATTAATTAATTAAGGTGGAAAAATAGCTAAAAGAATTAGCATGCTAATCAACCAAGAATGGGTCAAAGGTGAGTTGGCAAGTCCTAGTTTGTTCTTCTAGGGGTGTGGCCGAAAATGCATGATAAATGGTAGGGGGAAAATTGATTATCTAGTAATTTAATAACCCTTAAAAGCCTTACTAATCCTTTAATTAATTTAGTGAACTAACCCCTTAATTAAGTAACTTAAATGAGCTCATTTCTTAATCACCTCCAATAATTAAATTAAAATCCTCAACTAACTTAAATAATTCCTTAAACTTCTTTTTAACTTAAATGAACTTACTTGCTAGCTAAATTAACTTCTGGAAATATTTCTCAAATCTTAAATTCTATCTCAAAACTCCAACTCCAGTCCGGCCTCACTGAAATAACTGAAATGCTAAAAATCAAACTACTGAACTGAAATAATGAATAATTAACTTCAAATAAATGCATTTAAAATAATCATGCAATGAAGTCAATTAAATTTAAAAATCTAGAATTATGCATGGCTTATACGTCTACTGACTTACGGGTTCTACAATCCTTCCCCCCTTAAATAAATTTCGTTTTAGAATTAGAACTCACCGAATAACTCAGGGTATCGACTTCTCATCTCCGGCTCAGACTCCCACGTAGCTTCCTCCTCTGAATGGTTGAGCCATTTGACTTTGACTCGCTTAACCAACTTGTTCCGAAGTTTCTTCTCCTGTCTGTCTAGGATCTGCACGGGTCTCTCCTCATAAGATAAGTTCGGAGTAAGCTGCAACGGCTCGAAATTCAGCACATGTGAAGGATTTGCCATATACTTCCTCAGCATGGAGACGTGAAAGACATTGTGTACTCCGGCCAGATTTGGCGGAAGAGCCACACGATACGCTAGCGTCCCAACTCTGTCGAGGATCTCAAACGGTCCAATGAATCTCGGACTGAGCTTCCCTTTCTTGCCAAATCTCATGACACCCTTCATAGGTGCCACTTTCACGAAGACATGATCGCCCACTGCAAACTCTAACTCTCTCCTCCGCTGATCGGCATAA